>NC_068983.1:141869780-141872331 GCF_001194135.2 Octopus bimaculoides | reverse complement strand
ATATATACCTGCTTTTATTAAAGCTGTAAAATTTTCACAAAACCGTTATTCAAAGTTTCACGGTCCGACGAACGGGAATGTGAAAGTCTGAGTAACAGTTTTATGAAGATTTTGCAGCTTTAATGAAACCATATTTCTCTACTCTAAGCATTCGAGTATCATTTCTTTCCACCTTGTTTTGCATTTATGTGCTAACTCGTCAATGCACACACACACACACACACACACACACACGTACACACGCACATACACACACACGATATACGTATACATGCACACATACACATACGCGCATGCGCACGCACACATGCGCATGTATGTACACGAAATTAAAACTA
This sequence comes from Octopus bimaculoides, assembly GCF_001194135.2. Lineage (NCBI taxonomy): Eukaryota > Metazoa > Mollusca > Cephalopoda > Octopoda > Octopodidae > Octopus > Octopus bimaculoides. The sequence goes on along the minus strand of NC_068983.1, from coordinate 141,871,993 downwards.
AAAAGAATTCACACTTATAAGGCATGAAGAACACATCTACAATCCATCCATATACGTAGCACATACGTGAATGTGTGCGTGCGTGCGTGTGTGTGTGTGTGTGTGTGTGTGTGTATGAATGTGTGTGTATGCGTCCGTGTATGTGTGTGTGTGTGTGTGTGTGTGTGTGTGCCCACACACGCACACATATATGTAGTGGTACTTTGCTAAAAGTAAAAAAAAAAATCTTAATCAGTTTCTCAAGTAAGTTTAATTTAGCAAATATTTTGCATTGATCGCATTTCCATAAGATAAATGAAATTCTGCATGTGTGGTCTGATCAGCTTGATGGCTAGATATTTATATTAATATATATTTGGACATGAAAAAATCTGAAAGTCATTCAACCGTCAAATCTTATATGTATGTCCTTTAAAGCTGTGTTGAGGAAATTCTATACTCACACTTTTGAGATATTTTTTTGAAGGTGCAAAGTGCTGAAAGGAAGTAAGTCGACTAAACCGACCCCAGAATTTTAATATACTTGATTTTTTCGAGTAGAAAGAATCAACTGTTATTTGTTCATTTTTTTTTCAGGTTTTGACTTGCGGACCCTTTTATATTTCAGGCTTTACCTTAGGGACCCCCTTATAAACACTTATGAAATTTATACATAAATATTTGCTTAAAATAACATATATTTTTACATTTATTTATTTAACAGTATTTAACAAATAGGTTTATTGTCAATTAAAAGATTTCGATTAAAAAACATATATAAAATCAAATTGCCCATAAAAAGTATTTGCTGTCCACGGACCCTCTGTCTTGTCCTTGCGGACCCCCTGTCTTGTCCTTGCGTACCCCCTGTGGTCCGCGGACCACAGTTTGAAAACCCCTGGCCTAGACAGTCTCTCTGTAACCGGTGAACTCGATACTGTTAATTTTCTTAAAGAACCGCAAGCTGACGGCCGATGAAAAAAAATGGACCGGGAAATAATTCCAGTAGGTGGGGCTGGAAGAAGTGGTTAGAGCAGGACCTAGTGTGAGAATGTGTGTGCACTATTTTATAGGCATTTATCGACAAAAGTCGACTGTGTTAGCATTTGAACTTAAAATGTAACTTAGACATTTTATACCAATTCTACCACTGTGTCAATCCTTTTATTATTAACACAATGATATATAGTGCGATTATAGTAAACTCCCTCCCCCCAAATAGAGAATCGAAGCTGTTCACAGTTTCAATGCTTATTTAAAAGTCAATGTATTTTACTTACACACCTGAGATCATCGGGATGGTGTGCGGGACTACGAATGCCAATGCATTTAACTTCCTATAGAGACGTCATGTCAATTAAATAAAATGGAATCAATATTTTATAGCAACGTCTTTCTTCTTTCGGGGACGATAAAATAAGTACCAGATGAACACTGGAGTTTATGTAATCGACTTATTCCCTCCGCCAAAACTGCTGGACTTTTGCCAAAATTCGAAATCAATATTACATCGTAACATAAGGCGGCGAGTTGACAGAATCGTTAGCACGCCGGACAAGATGCTTAGCGGCATTTCGCCTGTCTTCACGTCCTGAGTTCAAATTCCGCCGAGGTCGACTTGGTCTTTCATCCTTTCGTGGTTGATAAAATAAGTACCACTTAAACACTGGGGTCAATGCAATCAATTTACCCACCATCTACCACAAATTTGCTGGTCATATGCCAAAGTTTTAAATCAATATTATAAAGCAGCATTCCAATTAATTTTTTCAGAGATTTCATCTTTCGTGCTGGTGATGTTCAACTGTGTCAGTATAAAATCAGTATCTGATATGCAATAATTATTCTGCCGCATGACCAGGTATCATCTTTAACCAACTGCTAAGTGCTGGTTATAGTAAATAATGCGATGAATAATTTCGTACTTTACTTCCAAATCCAGAATGTGGTTTAACTCTATTTTCCTATTGTTAATAAGGTGTCGTTGTGTTATATACTCGATGTCGCAATTGTTATGAAGAATCTGTAAACTTATTGCAACTGAAAACCGCGACCCAGATTTAATTCTCGAGAAGCCATTTCGCGTACAAGTTATTTTTGCTAAACTCGCAGAACATATGCCATAGTACAGTTACTGTATTGTTCTGTATTTTAGGAATAATTCTCTAGACATAATAATACACACACACACACACACACACACACACACACACACACACACACACACACACACA
>NC_068983.1:141867897-141869481 GCF_001194135.2 Octopus bimaculoides | reverse complement strand
GATTCATGCTGTCGTCACTCGGAGTTTCACGCATGCATGTGTTCGTTTACACGACAAACAGAAAGCTCTCTTACGCATGCACAAACACATACGCACGCACACGCACGCACACACACACACACACACACACACATACACGCACACACACACATACACGCACACGCACAAATATAGCTGTACTAAAAATCCTAATCAAATGCTGGTTGGACAATAAAATAGACATAACCCTTACTGCTAAGTAAAGTCAATCGTTGCAAGCGAAATAAAATCTTAAGAATATAGAAAAGCTGTTGGGTTACCAAGTACAGGGATCCATCAGTTAACCTATATACACTGGTAAATCGTATGTCTTCAATATAAACATGGGCCTATACGAGTCAATGAGAGGATAGGCACCTGAAATTCTCATGTGCTAGAAATACTAACCAAAAAGCGGCGAGCTGGCAGAACCGTTAGCACGCCGGTCAAAATGCTTAGCGGTATTTCGTCTGCCGCTACGTTCTGAGTTCAAATTCCGCCGAGGTCGACTTTGCCTTTCATCCTTTCGGGGTCGATAAATTAAGTACCAGTTACGCACTGGGGTCGATATAATCGACTTAATCCGTTTGTCTGTCCTTGTTTGTCCCCTCTGTGTGTAGCCTCTTGCGGGCAGTAAAAAATTAAAAAATACTAATCAAATTTTAGTCAAATTACGTCCTACTGGTAAAAAAAAAAAAAAGGAAGGACGTGTTGGATAGTATAGATTTACTAGGCCTGGAAGAAAAAAAGACTGGAATATTTACGACTGGAATGGCTCCTCAATAAAGGCTAACTTGAAATTAAACAACAACAACAACACCAACACCACCACCACCAACAACAGCAGCAGCAGCAGAAGCATTCGCAACTTACACCAGCCGCAGCAATATCAACAAGAGCAGCAACAAATTTTTGCTGCTAAGTTACAGTAGTTGTTTGATCCCAAGATAGACCTTATTGGACAGCTGTTCCAGTTGTATAACAAGACACATACTGCCAATGTAATCAAATGAATTTCACCCAAATTGCATTTTCCTGAAGAAGTGAAAAAAAAGTAAATTTGCATAACTTAGAGCTAGAGATACTACATCTGTAGAAAAAATAATAAAGAGAAAGCATGACTAGAATCCTTTTGACCATGTGTAAATAGCTAAAACCTTTCTATAATATACCCGTATTTTCTTGGTTTCTAATTTCTATTTGGAATTTAACAATAACGCTATGTTCAGTATACTTAGAATGACTCATTTATGGATGGTTTGTAAAACATAAGAAATATGTATTTGTCCTTATCAAGTGGAACGTTTCAATAGAGTAAAAATTAGGTAAAAAAAAAAATATCTGTTTTATTGAAGTTGTCAGCGGTCGTTAAGTTTAAAATTAGGACGTTGACCAATGACCTAATTTTGTTATATTGGTAGCATAGTTCATAAGTTCAGCATTGTAGTGATACATGGATTGTCTCGATCCACTGTTGGTTTACACATGCAAACATACATTCACAAATACATACATACATACATACATACATACATACATATATATATATATATATATATATATATA
>NC_068983.1:141864927-141866692 GCF_001194135.2 Octopus bimaculoides | reverse complement strand
TATATATATATGAATGCATACACACGCACGCACAAGCAACCTGTGTTTGTCTATGTTGTTGTTCAAATACATGCCGCTGGCCACACGGAGTTATTTCACTTAGTTTCGATTATACAAATTACCCCGGTCATAAATGTGACTTAGACATAAAAACGTTTTTTTTATGCATGTCTAAGTCCCTCGGGTAATGGAGATAAGGTATGACAATTGTCGTGCTGATGATGCATATTCGAACATGAATACTACTTAACAACTGTCCAGTTATCTCCAAACAATATACTTGCTCTTTTCCTTAACGACATATCAACTTTAAGGAATTCTTTCTTCTTGAGAATATCTTCCCTACTCATATGGAGCTGATCTAAATTGACATTTGATAATTATGACAAATTCTCTGGAGGTAGAAGCAATTTTAATAAATCAAGAATTGATGTTGTATGATGTTATGATGTCAGTATACCGGTCTTTCTCTCCCTCTCTCTCTGTCTCTCTCTCTCGCTACATACATACATATATAGATATATACACACGTACACACACACACACACACACACATATATATATATATATATATACATATATATATATACACACATATATCTACATATATACATATATATATGTGTGCGTATATATATACATGTGTGCGTGTGTGTGTGTGTGTGTGTGTATGTGTGCGCGCGCGTATAGCTAGCTAGCTGAATAGATAGATACTGACAGAGAATCAAGTCCGGAATCTGCCAAAGTCGAACCAGTTCTTACTGATGAAGCAACGGAAATTGCCGCAACTGACCGGTCAGTATAGGGAATTCTCGATCCGTGTTTTCGGGCAATTATAGTCCCTGTCAGTATATATATGCATGAGTGGAGGCGCAATGGCCCAGTGGTTAGGGCAGCGGGCTCGCAGTCGTAGGATCACGGTTTCAATTCCTAGACCGGGCGTTGTGAGTGTTTATTGAGCGAAAACACCTAAAGCTCCACGAGGCTCCCGCAGGGGATGGTGGCGAACCCTGCTGTACTCTTTCACCACGACTTTGTCTCACTCTATCTTCGTGTTTCTGTTGTACCTGTATTTCAAAGGGCCAGCCTTGTCACATTCTGTCACGCTGAATCTCTCCCGAGAACTACGTTAAGGGTACACTTGTCTGTGGAGTGCTCAGCCACTGGCACGTTAATTTCACGAGCAGGCTGTTCCGTTGATCGGATCAACTGGAACCCTCGACGTCGTAAGCGACGGAGTGCCAACAGAATATGCATGCAATTATGTGCTTTGACTACAGCATTAGTGTATTTTAGCTCTTACTTCTTGCAAGGTAGGTGTTCCTAACACTCTAGTCATATTTAGTGACAATTATAGTTTTTCTTTTTGGTAAAACATTGCACACTATTGTCTATATTAATTATGCATATATGTATGTATGTATGTATGTATGTATGTATGTATGTATGTATGTATGTATGTGTGTATGTATATGTATGTGTATGTGTGTATAAACATAAACAAAAGTACTCAAGTAAAGCGAGAAAGATTTGAGACAAGGAGAAGACAAATCTTTGCTAGTATGCAAAAATGTCGTAAGTCCAAAACCTTGCTTTTTCAGAAAACGAAAAAACAGTTTCATCATTCCATAGCAAAATCGTTGTACTACACTTTGACAATTTTTGATATCTTGGCATCTAAAGCAGCTGGAGATACGATAGTTTGACCAAAAGAACCGGCTATTGCAAGCAAAAATTAATATTGAAAAAATGCATTTAGCCAAAT
>NC_068983.1:141862786-141864917 GCF_001194135.2 Octopus bimaculoides | reverse complement strand
AAAAAAAAAAAAAAAAAAAAAAGAGTAGAAATTTAGAACGAAACACTAACGTTCAGAGAATACATACAATGAAAATAAATACACTAAACGAAAAGAATAAAAGATATAACCTTCTTAATTATAATCTTTATCAAAGAAAAGTAAAAAATAAAAGCAATAAGTGGAAGAAAAAGAAATAGACACGACATAAATTATACAACGTCTATTTAAATTTTGTGTGTGTGTGTGTGTGTATAATATATATACATATACACAGATACGCATACGCGCACACACACACACACACGCGCGCGCACACACACAACCACCTGTACATAAGAGAAATAATCACAGAATCGGTACCATTTTTAAGAATTTTTACGATAATTTGCTAGCAAGGTGGTGTGCTTAAACATTAATTAGCGTAAGTGGTTCAAATTACAGGAAGGATAGGCTGGGTAAAGTAGTCCTAAATACATTTATGGCAACGTCAAGGCTGGAGCACTTTTCATCACAGGCTTCCTAAATAACAACAAATTGACTAGATAAGCAGACAGTTAATATATTTATATAGAAATGTCTTCGCTCTCTTAGGAGTTGATATCGTTGCTGGAGTCACCATTTGTAAATGCTTTCATATTAATCTATGTAATTATAAGTGATCGTGCATAAAAATAGAAGCAGACAGATGTGGAGAGTTTATTTGATGCAGACAACTGGGTTGTGTTTCTGAGGAAGTAAGCATGCATGGTAAGAAAAGGTATCGGTGAATAGAATCCGTAAACAGCTTCTAAAGATAGCTCAACATGTGTTTGTCTGTGTATGAGTGTAAGGACCTGGGGGCGCAATATATACATTTTTACATGCATATTTATATGTGAGAGATGATTTATAGAAAAGTATGGGTATATTTATGTATATATATATATGTGTGTATGTGTGAGTGTATGGATATGTGTGTGTGTGTATATATGTATATATATTTGTGTGTGTGTGTGTGTGTGTGTGTGTGTGTGTGTGTGTGTATGTATGTATATATATTTGTGTGTGTGTGTGTGTGTGTGTATGTATATATATTTGTGTGTGTGTGTGTGAAGCAAAGCGAGTAGAAAAAAATCTTTTGTTTCAGTTAAAGTACTATTTACAGAGCCATCTTGTCGGAGGAGAAGGAAGGACGAGTAGGAGTCTGTAGGAACTGCTTATGCATAAAAAAATATTCGGACAATAGTAGAACTAGGTGAGCAAAGTGGAATGGAGGAATGACAAATGATACGTTGATCAAGAATAACTAAGTACTTGCTGATGCCCAGGCGAGAGACGGCGTGATTGTTACACAGATGATTTATGTAAGTGAAGACATTACCGTTCAGTGTGGTGTCAACGTTCTCAACCTCTCATCATAAAATGTATAGTCATATAATCTATTGACTTTGAGCGTGAATAAAACCACACATTTTGCATCCCGCTTCAGTGGGATTTAACTAGAACATCAAAAGATATACCCAGATACTGCAACGTATTTGTTTAAGAAATGCTTTTACTAAATGCAGTAAAACTAAATATATGAATATTAGGTAACACATTTTCTTTTCTCCTTCTCTCTATCTCTCTATTTATCTTTAGCAATTTATTTCTCTCTTTTTATTTTTTTTAATCTTCTTTATCGGTAAGAGACACGCTGATTATATATATATATTTTGAGATATACTTTTAGATAAGAAAAAGAGGATATCTGAAGCATAATGCTAATTAGAAAATGTGAAAGTAATAGTAAAATTAACATAATCAAGTTCGAAATTATTTAATTATAGTTATCTCAAATATATTTGTTATCTCAAATATATTTGTTGGTAAGAATTATGCGTATTAAGTTTTACTGAAGAAACAACATACGCATATATATAGATATTTTTAAATTACAAAAATCTGTCATTATCTATTTTTATTTTGGTTTATTAATTATAACTGTAACAAAATTATGAGTAACACGTTTAAGCATTAATATAGATTAAACTACCAGGCTATATACATACATATATACATACATACATGCATGCATGCATGCATACATAAATACATACATACATACATACACACACACACACACACACACACACACACACACACACACATATATATATATATATATATA
>NC_068983.1:141861232-141861919 GCF_001194135.2 Octopus bimaculoides | reverse complement strand
AAAATTTAAGGAATGGAGAAAACGCATGTTATAACTGCATACTTTATTCCGACATATGTTTCGAAGAATTACAATTTATGCGATCCATAGGAATCGGCGATGTTAAAAATGTAAACTTCTCCTCAGGGAAATGTATGGGAATCGTCTTAAACGTAAGACATTATGACCGAGTATGATAACTATAGTCGGATAATGTTATGACGTGATTCATTCGAAAAAACCGTTAGAGATTTGGACGCTACTAGAAAGTAGGATGGACAACACATACATGCAAATATATATACATACAAACACACATAGTTATATACACATATACACATATGTATACACATATATATACGCATTCATATACATAAATTTACACATGATTCCCATACATTTCTCTGAGGAGAAGTTTACATTTTTAACATCGACGATTCCTATGGATCGCATAAATTGTAATTCTTCGAAACATATGTCGGAATAAAGTATGCAGTTATAACATGCGTTTTCTCCATTCCTTAAATTTTTAAATATACTCAAATACCCAAAATATAAAGGAGTTTCTGTCTCACCAACAGGAATTACACCACATTTATTTTGTGATCTTTGCTACCTTGGTTTCTATTAACCCATTCATTCTATCCTAATTATTATTTATTAGGATAGAATAAATACATATAATTAAATATATATATATATATATAT
>NC_068983.1:141859372-141860836 GCF_001194135.2 Octopus bimaculoides | reverse complement strand
AGCAAAACCAATAACCAGTCGTTAGAACACATGATATTTATTATGATGCACAATACTACTAGGCTCTGGCAGCGAGGTAGTGTGAATTCACTGATATCCTCTGCTCAAGAATCTTATGTAAACCAGATGATCAGTACAGAGCATAATATTAATTATAAATAAGGTAGAGAGCTGGCAGAATCGTTAGCACGCCGGGCAAAATACTTAGCGGCATTTCGTCCGTCTTTTTGTTCTGAGTTCAAATTCTGTCGAGGTAAATGTCCTAGACTCGTAACAACTGTGTGAAGCAGCTCCTTCCTGGACGGACGTCATGTGTGTTTGCGCGAGCAAGTTATTTTCTTCCAGGAACGTGATAAGCCTCCTTCTGACAATGCGTTCCATGACTTTGCTAGCGTGTGAAGTCAGAGAGATAGGGCTGTAATTTTTAGCATCTAAGTCTGTGTTTTATTATATTTTCTCAGTTTGTATTTTATATTTTCTTTTAACATTTTGAGAAGTTTGTCACACGTAAGGAAACTCTGAAAAAGTATCTGCAGTGGTTTTGCGAGAGTTTTCCTGCATGTTTTTAGAAGGACAGTCGGGAATCCATCTGGGCCCATTGCTGAGTTCGAGTTAATTTCAATGATGGCTTATATTACATTTTCCTCTTTTATGTCGATATAATCGATGGTTGCCTTTATTCCATGTAGATTTGCGGTGTTGAAAAACTCATTAGGCTCGTTAATTTGCATATTTCCCAGTGGAAAGGTGAAAATACTTTGGAATTGCTTATTTAGCACTTCACTTATCCTCCTGGGGAGCCGTCTTCATCAAAGAGTGTCCCTAACTTTTAGTGCACCGAGGCAGATTCTTTCACAAAGTTGTAGAAGGATTTAAGATTCATTTTTATATTTTCCACTGTCCTAGCTTGTCTTTCTACCCTTTCCGTTTCAGGAGAGAATTTGAGCTCATTTTCGATCTCTGAGGGATTTCTCGTTGTCATTAATTTGTTTATTTAAGCGACTGGAAATCTTCATTCTTTGTCTGATAAGGACTCTTCTGTCTCAGAGAATGATGCTTTTGTATGTAATAGTTCTCTTTTCTAGGACAAATTTAATACATATGACTCGCATTATTGACATAAATTCATATCATATCAATGTCTTGCATAGAAAGACATTTAAGCCAATTTTGCTGGAGTAGCTGTTTTTCAATTGATTTCCAGTAAAAGTTCAGACTGGATAGAGTTTGGGTACCATCTCTATAGAATACATCTTTGATTAATTTTGGACCATACATCGTCATTTCTATCATGTTGTGCTCTGAGAAAATTATTGGTGGTATCTTCACAACGTGGTTAAGTTCTATGTTGTTGGTGAAGCAGAAATCTAAGATGTTATTACTTCTGGTTGGGGAGAGTATGGTTTCATCCATGTATGTATGTATGAATATATGTATGTATGTATGTATGTATGTATGTATGTA
>NC_068983.1:141857708-141859362 GCF_001194135.2 Octopus bimaculoides | reverse complement strand
GAATATATGTATGTATGTATGTATGTATGTATGTATGTATGTATGTATGTATGTATGTATTTATGCGTATATGTGTGCGTGTATTTTTCATTTGTTGTATAGTTGTATAGTTGTATGTTGCAACTTACACAGGAAGAAAGGGGCTGCATGCTATGGTCACATGATCTACACCAGACTAGAGATGATGTTACACCTGAACAAAAGTTTGTTAACTGCCACAAGCACAGATTTTTTTAGGCCGATATGTGCGTATGTAAGGGTAGGGGTGACAACGCTGTTTTCTATTCACCTATATTACTCCCAAGAGGTATTCATATAGGTACTCGTGTATTTGACTGCGTGTGTATATGAATGCGTGTACATGTCTCCATGCATTTGTGCATATATATGTATATGTGTACGTATTTGTATATATGTATGTAAGTGTGTGTGTGTGCCTCTGTGTGTGTGTGTGTGTGTGTGTGTCAGTAGGTGATATGTCTGTGAGTGTGTGTCTGTAGGTGATATGTGTGTGAGTGTGTGTCTGTAGGTATGTGAAGCATATCTGTGTATATATCTGTATGTATGTGTATATGAAAAATGTCAGTGCTGAATGGCTGGAGATGGAAAAGAGGAAAGAGAAACATGATAGAAATCTAAATATAAAAAAGAAAATAGGTGAGATGGTGATAAAAGCAGTTTTAAAAACAGTAAAAAGAAGTGGAGAAAAGAGAAGTGAAGGTGGGAAGCGGGGAGGAGCCAAAAAGAGTGAAAAGATAAATGGTTTGTTACTGATAGAGGGATAATAAAATAGCAAAGAAATACAAGGGAGAAGCAGCAACCAAATCTCCGTCAAGTATACTATAGTCGTGGAAAAGAAATGACACGTTGAATAATGTAGTCCGAGATAGACGACATCTAATAAATAAGAACAGAATGAGGCACCTTTGATCATAGGTCCCTCAGTGCCAAGGCTGCCTCGGGCTAAATAATAACAAACAAGAAGGAATGAAATAAATTGGGGCCAAATAAATAACGAAACAATATAACACAAACTGAGCAGTTAGAGTCATACAGGGGCTCAAAGTGCAGATGTAAAAGAACTGCTACTGCGGATTCCAAATGGCCTGGATATATCTTGAAAGCGACTCCCGACATATTACGCCAGGCGTAAAAGATAAAAGCCAATCCTTACCGGACCAATTGGGGATCTAATGTACACAACCCTGTCCAGAAATTGAAACCACGAGCTCGCGACACCCTAACTATTAGGGTTGAGAATATACATATTCAGTGTAGATTGACAGAACTGTTAGAGTGCAGGATAAGATGCCTTTCTGTATTTGTTCCAGCCCTTCATGGTTGGAGTTCTAATCCGGCTGAGGACAACTTTGCCTTGTCATCCTTCCGGATCGATAAAATAAAGTACCAGTCAAGCAAGCGCTGGGGGTCGATATAATCGACTTCTCTCTGTCTCTGTCTGTCTATCTGTCTGTCTGTCTGTCTCTCTCTCTCTCTCTCTCTCCAGTATTTCGTCCGTGGTGTCCCCATCTATGTTTAGGGCTTTATGCCTTAATAAAGAAATCGGTATTTTGTCCGTCTTTACGTCCTGAGTTCAAATTCCACCGAGGTCGACTTTGCCTTTCATCCTTTCGGGGTCGAAAAAATAAGTACC
>NC_068983.1:141853220-141855685 GCF_001194135.2 Octopus bimaculoides | reverse complement strand
ATATATATATATATATATATATATATATATATACATACATATATATATATATACATACACGCTCATTCATATATGTGTATATGTGAATATACATACATTGATACACATAGACACACACACACACAAAGAGACAGAGATAGATAATCTCATCAAGTAGGAAAGTTGTATGAAAAGTAGACGAATTAAATGAAGTCGGAAAATATACTTAAACAAGCACAGAAAGACCGACAAAGAAACAGGTGGGCAAAGTGAAGTAGGAAGGAACGGAAAAGGTAAAAAACGGAAATAAGATCAGGGTGAAAAAAAGGGACAACTCTTGACTAGACGATAAATTAGGTTTGTCTGAGTCTTTCTATAACACACCCCATGACTTTTACGAATTGTGCGAATGTATGTCTCTTTGTTTGTTTGGAAGTGTATGTGTGTATGTATACACGTATATATGTGTATGTATGCTTGTATGTGAATGTTTGCGTGAGCGTATGCATCTATGTATGTATCTATCTATCCATCTATTATCATTTTTTACTCGTTTCAGTCACTGGACCGCGACCATGTTGGAGCACTTCCTTGAAAGGTCTTTAGTTGAAAGAATCGATCTCAGTACTTACTTTTTTAAAGCCTTGTACTTGGTCTAGCGGTCTCTTGTTTCGAACCGCTAGATTACACGGACGTAAACAAACCAACAAGGTTCTCAAGCAGTAATAGAGAACAAACACAAACACAAAGACACACACACATACACACACACGCACGCACACACACACACACACGCACACACCATGGGCTTCTTGCAGTCTCCGTTTACTAAATCCGCTCACAAAGCTTTGGTCACCCCCACCCCCCCCACACACACCCACACACTAGTTTCAAATAAGAGTATGTAACATTTGTATTTAGTATGCAAAATACTTCCCTTAAGTATTTCATTTCAATTATTGATATTTATAACCAACATCAATACATTACCTATATATGCAGGCATGCATGCATAAATACATACATACATACATACATACATACAAGCATACATGTACAATATATGTATCTTATATACACTCACAAACATATACAGAGAGGAAGAGAGAGAGAGAAAATGAGAGAGAGAGAGAGAGAGAAAAGAGAGAGACGTAGAGAGATATACACATACATATTTATATATATACTGAGCACTCTTAGTATTGCCAGCTGAGTAGAATGTATATAGCGGATGAGACCTGAGAACTGAACATATCCGTTGCTTTTATCAGATGATTAGAAAGCCCAGATCCACCCCTATTTGCATTGTTTATATTTTCCAAAAATCCCAGTGGATAGATCTTACCGAATTATCTTCCATGTTTGTTGTTCTTAGAATTTAAACATACCTAGAGAGATCGTCGTTTGCCAAATGCATATATAATATTATAGGAAGTTTTTCAACTCCCTATATTACCTATGTGAAACCCAGCAATATTTGTATTTAGTATGGAGAAGAGCGCTCCCATGAGGTATTTCCTATCTTCTCGGTTTTTTTTCCGTCCTTGTTTTCGTATACATTCGCTGCTTACTTCCAAGGAATCTAGTGCTCTTAGCTTAGTTTTTCCTTGGGGCTGGCCAGATTGGAGCAATCTCGAGTACAACCAACCGAAATTGCAAAGATAATCTGGAACTCGACTGAGGAAAGAAAACTCCGAATGACCCGTCCTTGTTTACTTTGTAACGTCTGTCTGGATGTTTTGTTGTCCCTTTTTTGCATTACCTGTCTGGATATTTTGCGCTCTTGTCCCATTTTTGTAATTTTTTTATATCTAAAAATATAACGGCATACGTACACTTTGGTCTCTTATATGTAAGTATATATATATCTAAATTTTGTACGACTCTATTATCCTTTCTATTCTTTTATTCTTTCCTTCTTTCTGTCAGCCCCTTCACACTTACTTCGTTCATTCCACTCTTCGTTTTTTTCGTTCCACCTCTGTCACATTTCCTGGCTTTCTCTTTATGCTCACCTTCCCTCCTCTGTCACTTCACTCTGTCCCTTTCATTTTTTCTCTCCTCTCCTTAATTCTTCTATCCCTCTGCCCCTACCCCTCTCTCTTCTCTCCACACGTGACCGGTGTTCGGCTAAACCTGACCTTTCTTTCTTGGTTCGGCTACCATCCGTACATCTATATTCCTCCCTGTGCCTGTCAAGTCTTATGTCCCTGCCGTAAGGCTCTACTTCCACACACCCCAGCTTAATTTAATTCATCCTTAGTCAAAAGACACCCGTTGTTAATGTCCTGTTATTTGTATTTGTGTACATTTCTCCGTTTTTTTTTCCTGTCCTTGTTTTCGTATACATTCACTGCTTTTTTCCAAGGAATCTAGTGCTCTTAGCTTAGTTTTTCCTTGGAGCTGACCAGATTGGAGCAATCTCAAGTATAACCAGCCGAAATTGCAAAGATAATCTGGAACTCGACTGAGGAAAGAAAATTCCG
>NC_068983.1:141850776-141853115 GCF_001194135.2 Octopus bimaculoides | reverse complement strand
TATATATATATATATATATATTCCCTCTAGTCAACTCTGATCTAGTTAACTCATATCGTTTCTGATGAAGGGATATCCCTAATATCCCAGAAACAGCTGTAAGAATGCCTTTCTCTTTATAAATTCCAAACAGCTTTGGTTTTGTTGTCTCATTTTATTTAACACACACACACACATACATACGTACGTACATACATACATACATACATACATACATGTATGTATGCATGTATGTATGTGTGTATGTACATATATATATACAGGGGAAGAATTCACAAAAAAAAAACAAAAGACGAAGACAGGTGGTGTAGACAACAAACAGATGTATTAGTTTAACGCTCGGGAAGTTAATACGTCTTTAACGTTTCGAGCCTAGGCTCTTCCACAGAAAGGAACACAGAAAGAAAAAAGAAAAAATGTGTAGTGGCTAGCGATCTATCATGACGAATGCCGGACAGAATATATATATATATGTAAATGTAAAAACTTATGTATGTGTATATATATATATATATATATATATATGTATGTTAGAGGAGATCTATAAGAGACCAAGGCATATCAAAGTGAAGCACGTCGCAATTATTGGCAAGACAGAATGACGTAAATCAGACATTAAGTAATCCATTATCATAGCACAGACTGGCTTAATGATGCGTTCACTGCTGTTTTGTAATAAGTTATTCCAATAGTAATTTAAAGTATCCAAAGATGAATGGCGTTAAAACATAATAAAACAAACGAATGGGGTTATCTGGTATTGCAACACTTGTTTCATTAAGAGTATTTATTTTAATGTAAACATAATACATCTATATATGCAGTATGCACAACATCTATAAGATTATGTAATACGTTACTCAACTGTAAACACATAAGGCTTAACAAATATACAGGCGAGTTGTGATATGTTGATTAATCAACAGGTCATCAACAGCTAAAATTTCTAATCAAAATTACCAACATTCGAAGTGGATGGGATTATAATCTGTCAGTCATGAAGGTAGTCAGCAGAATGAGGTTGTAAATTAGTTAAGGCATTTCTGTTCTAAAGATGCCACTAAACTTAGCGACTTCGCTCATAAAGGCTGGTACTGGCAAAACAGGCTTGTATACTAGCAGAGAGAAGGCATTAAGCATAACATGTGACCCTATCAAAACATATTTGATGACAGTTGCCGTCGTTAAAAAAAAAACAAACATAACATTTACTGCGTTATTCTGTTCAGTACATTAAAGGAGCAACATAGTTAATAAATTCCAGCTACTTATTTATTTACTCGACTCCTTTTGATTAAAGTGCCCGATTATCATTTTAGAACTAATAGAATATTAACTAATAGAATATTAAGGGAGATTCTGCGGATCTATTTTAAAACGGGGGCGCCAGTTTTCATTTATGTTTTATGTAGTGTTTACTGGCGCCCCCGTTTTAAAATAGATCCAATTCTGCTAATTATAATTCGGGGGAAATAACTCAAGGAAAATCGCAGAGAATAGCGAAGGCCTCTTCGAAATTTCAGGGGAGCAGGAGGGAAAAGAAGAAGCTGAAGGAAAAGGAAAAGAAAATAATTAATATATAGAGTTAGCAATAATCGCTGTCGAAGTAATAATAACCTATAAGTAATTAAATAAACACAGCATAGGATGAATCTAAAAAAAAGAAGGTGGTCAACTCATTGACTGGAAGATGGTATTGGTTTAAACAAATAAATGTCGAAATTTAGGGAGATCAGTTACATAGCTGTAATATAAACAAGAGTTGAAAGGCCAGAAATAATGGAGAAGGAAAACAGAACCGATCTTCCCAATAACTATATATTTTTATTAATATTTAGTAAAAGCAACAGAGTGACTGAAGGGTCGAGAGTTATATGCTTTGGCACTCGCGGGTACATATGTGTGTGTGTGTGTGTGTGTGTGTGTGTGTGCGTGCGTGAGTGGGGATGTGCTTGTCTGACAGTTGCGTGTATGGATTCATGTATGCGTGTGAGTGTTCAGAGAAGTGTATCTAGTGGTTACTTAAATACGAAATGAATCTTTAAACATTGCTATAACATATATTTGCATTTGCCATTAATACATACATGCTTGTGCATATACCCACAACACTTGCACTCCAGGAAGAGATCAAAAATACAAAGAGAAGTTAGACAGATATTAGAAGTACTGCGACAGATCGGCCATGCTGGGGGAAGCTAACTTCCTTGTACGTCACGCAATGCCAGACGATCTATGTTTCAGTGTATACATATATACATACATGCATATATATAAATATATACTTATATACATATATATGTGTATATATATATGTGGTGTTGCGTATGTATGTAGGA
>NC_068983.1:141848064-141850629 GCF_001194135.2 Octopus bimaculoides | reverse complement strand
TATATATATATATATATATATATATATATATATATATATATATATGTATGTATGTATATTGAATTATTTCTTCAGTTGAGCTGTATATATCCAAAGACTGACCATTTATAGTTTCTTTTTATGCTACAAATTTCACGTTTCTTTAATATAATCTTTCAATTACACGGCCAGTTGTATACTCGAAGCTGAATAGTAAGATCTCAACAATACAATAACTATATTTTTTCATGCATTGACACGTATAGGCACACAGATCTGGGGGTGACAATCAATGTCCCAGAGGGTCCACCTCAGGAAGATATAGAGTAATTCTGGTGAAGAATCTGGGATCAGACAAAGAATAATAGATATTGTCTCTGTTAATCCAAACCATTGAGTTTCTCATTCAAAATCTTCAGGATAGGAAAGCATCAGAAAGGGACTTGATTGTCAGATACTAGTACAAAGAAAAAAAAAATTATAAATTATCGAGCTTTACTTTATTAACCTTTACCAATAAACTTTCAGAAGCAACATAAACATACAAAGCTGGTTGGCGCTCGCAGAATCAAAACTGATACCCAAAACCAATGTTTTGCATTTGGCAAAAAACTTTTGGCCAATTATGTTTCAAGATTTCATGTGTAAAATATATACAGCCTGTCTGGACTTATTTTTCCAAGATTACTACACTAGCCATAATATCATCCAAACTGAACAAGCAACTGGAAAGAAGGAGTTTGGGGATGTGCCAAATAACTCTTGATAAGTAAAACTATGATGTGAGAGGTGCAGTAGCATAGGAGTAACTTGGTCACAGTCTGGTCGGTTTAGAAGAAAATATTCGATTATGTTATCCACACGTAGATGCTAAAGTACCTTTCATTTCTAAACTTCCAGAAACCATTATCAAGGTTATAGACAATCTGATTATCTATAGACAAACCATTTTGGAGTTAAATACTGGAAGTGATTCAACTATTACTGAGAGGATAAAGGACGCAGAAGTAAGTTTCAGGGGAACACTCTCTCGGTAATGTTGTTTATGCCTTCAGTAACTCCCACTGTCTTCTTGTTAATGAAAGCTAAAAGAAATGCGCTTGGACCACAAGAAGACAGAAACACTAAACTAACACATTGCTTCTTTGTGGATGATCTGAAAATAGTTTGGCAAGGGCAGATATTCTCAGATAGTGTAAAACCAGTGAAAACTACAAACCCATTTAATAACATTACTATCAGTTGCTCTGACATCGGATTGGGAAATGATACAAGTACTTAAGGATGGAAATATTTCGTATGATGGAACCTGTAACAAGGAAATGAAACTTGGGAATATAACGCCAAAATTAAGAAAATATGGTCTTCAGAACACTTCACATACAATAAACCAGTAACCCACAATTTTTTGTTGTACCCGTGCTCATGTTAACATTTGAGGTAATCGACTGGATGGCTAAATGAGATCTGGGTCACTAATGTTAAAAACAAAAAATTGCTAACCCACACCAAGTAGTTCCATATCAACAGTGATGTAGAACGTCACTTTTTAAAACTAAAACAAGGCGACAAAGACTTCACATCGATCCAAACAATCTTTTGATCTCACGTTATATCCCTTCGACATCTACAAACCATCAAATGTCGAAGTTATGCCATAGGTTAAGTTTGCGTATGTGTGGTCTATAACATCATGAGGGTTTGCCAAATTTGGTGAAAATCTGTTCAATACACCGCCACAAATTTTTCACCAAATTTAGCAAAAATACTCATAACCCGAACCCTAAACCTAAAACCAGTACAAACGCACGAACGATGTCATAAATAACAGTACCGCCGATAGTTGTTGTTGACAAACGACGACAGTAATTTTATTCAAGGGAAAAGATCCCATTACACCGCCACAACGTGATGTTGACAAGCCACAGCAGTAATTGTTTTCACCTCAATAGACGTCAGTAATTGGTTGAAATGAACGAAATACGACAACTTTTAACATGAAATAACTTCGAATATACAAACTTTTCTTAACAAGGCTTACAGAAAAAGATGTTTTATATGACACATTCTACCAGTATCCCAAGTTTGAAAGTGTTTCGTTAGAAAACAAATGGTGTCCGCCAAATCAGAAAGATCCAAATGTGAAACTTATTTATGCAAGACAGTAATAGAATAATTTCTACGCTGGGATTAATTGATCTCAATCACTATGCGACAATATGTGATAAGGTGAAATTGTTAGTTTACCAGCAAAACTTTTATACAGTCCTATTTCAAAGAAACAGGCAGCAGACGATCTACGAAGTAATCGGTTTTATGGGCGCTTTTCTTATTCTGTACTACATTAGTGCTTTTGAAATGTATATTTACATCTAAATCTTAACTTTTAATGTGTGTGTGTGTGTGGTATGTAAAGGCCACCCCAGTGACCTGCTAATCTGTAGTTTCTAAGGCATGCCGGCCAAAACTACTGCACTCAATGTTTTTATTGGGAACTACTTCCTCTTTTAGACACACACACACACACACACACACACATACACACACACACACACACGCACGCACGCATACACGCACACACACACA
>NC_068983.1:141847430-141847850 GCF_001194135.2 Octopus bimaculoides | reverse complement strand
TGTGTGTGTGTGTGTGTGTGTGTGTGTGTGTGTGTGTGTGTGTGTGTGTGTGTGTGTGTGTATCTTCATTGAAGGCAAATTCTGGGGACAATTAAATACACTTTAAAGTAGCAGGTGTCTCATATTATAGCCTTGCTTTCAACCGAAACTGAATGGATTGTACCTGTGCTTAAGGGTTCAAGTGTATATGAAATGTTCAACCACACATACTCCATCACAAGATTAACTGTACCTTCAATACAAAAGGTCAGACTGTCACACTGAATTTACTCGAGGTATATTAAACTGTATAAGTGTCAGTGGAATACTCTGCCAGTAGATAATTCTGTCGATTGAACGACTGGAACAGATATTGTCAAAATGAATGCGGGAGTTATAATGTGCTCATGATGTGCGTGAATGCATATATATATATATATA
>NC_068983.1:141845728-141847337 GCF_001194135.2 Octopus bimaculoides | reverse complement strand
ATATGATCTATTTGCCAACGCAAGGTGGCAGTCCTGCATAGGGCCATGTTACTATCTTTTAACCCCAGGAAAGCATCTTTCTCGAACTGGTTATCGACACACGATCTGTGTCTGAAATATACTGTACTGTGAGCAAGGAACGTACTACTGCCTCCTAGCCAGTAACAGTACCAACAGACCAATGGTTTCTGAGTAATTTCCCGTCCTCGGTGCTGGACAACCGCCGGCTAGAGACAGTAGCTTACTCGACCCTACTCACAGTATATAGATATAGAAGTGACAGTCACTGATCTCGTATCCATCCATCCACCCACCCGCCCGTCCGTCCGTCCGTCCGTCTGTCTATCTATCTATCTATCTATCTATCTATCTATCTATCTATCTATCTATCTAATGTATGTATTTGTATGCATTAGGCCTACAATCAGAAGTCTGTGGGTCCAATTACTTGAACAAGGCACTTTATTTCATTACTAATCACTCCCTCCAGCTATCACATCTTGGATGTTCTGCTGGTTCAAGAACGAGAGGACTGACACGGTTTCAACACCGGCTCGCGACTACATAGGCGTTTGAAACAATAAGTGAAGGCTTGGCATATGTTGTCCAATCATAGTCATTTGCGAGTGACAACTATCTATGTTTCTCGAGAGTCCGTATATGCATGCATGCATGCATGCATGCATGCATGTATGTATGTATGTATGTATGTATGTATGTATGTATGTATGTGTGTATGCGTGCATGAGTGCTATGTGTGTGTGTGCGCGCGAGCGGGCGGACTTTGTTTTTTTTACCTTATTATTAGTAATTGAAGAAAAAAAAACTGCAATAATACTGACTGAGAATTTCAGAGAATCCCTCAACTTGCTAGAAACGTCAGCCAATCTCATTCAAATCATACGCAACTGTCTAAGAAGTGGACCGACGTAAGTTGAGGTATGCCTGTATTAGGTAATGTTATTCTACATGCACAATGTCTGAAAAAAAAGACAGGATGGTTACGACTGGAGCGTTTATATCATTCATGCCTGGCGAATTAAGAATTTACCTGGATTACACAATCGCTCGATCTAAAGAAATAGCAGCTACATATCATTTTAATCAAAACTCCAAGAAGAAAAAAAAAAAGATCTCATTAACTTTAAATATTGTAGTTTGAGGTACACTAGCATTGGGTGTGGAGACTGGATAGTCACTGCCTGAACTCATTGATCCTGGGTCTGGTCAACCAGGGTTGATTGGGGGCTATAACAATTTGTTAACTGAAAATAAATGAATATTTTGGTGACACGTTGTAGAATGGTTGGAATCTCATCCGCATTTTAGGTGGAATTTATCAAAAATGTATCTAAAATAAAATATATACATCGGTGAATGATATCCACCCAGATTTGTTTCAAAATCTCAGTTGTGTAACAGCGAGTGTGTGTGTGTGTCTGTGTGCGTACGTACGCGAGCTCTTATATCTGATGTGTGTATGTCTGCATGTATCAGTGTTCATGTGTGTATTTGGAAGTGCGTTTGCGAGTACACGCATGTATTATATATATATATATATATATGTGTGTGTGTGTGTGTGTGTATGTGTTTGTGTGTGTATATATAT
>NC_068983.1:141844961-141845413 GCF_001194135.2 Octopus bimaculoides | reverse complement strand
TATGTATGTATGTATGTATGTATGTATGTGTGTCCACGAATGTATATATCAGCTAGAAATTGAACTCCCACCACCTCAATGGTACGTGCGCGTTTGAGTACGTAGCTTATAGCGTGTATATGCGTATAAACCCATGTATGTAATATACGATATATGTGTGTGATGGTTAAAACATTTCGTATTGCGTGTGTGTGTGTGTGTGTGTGTGTGTGTGTGTGTGTGTGTAGAAATCTAACAATATTTGCTATGGTTAACAAACCCTTCAGAAATGCTAGCAACAAACTGACGAGGCAATCATTACTTGGTCGCTTGATAGGCTAGAAACAACAGCGAAATCACGTCACATCACAGATTAAAAAGTAGAAAGAAGCATTGGATAATGTAATATAGATCTAATGAAAGGTGGGATGGCCGCAGCTGCAACACATTTGATCACAGTTCTGCTCGATTAA
>NC_068983.1:141833293-141844951 GCF_001194135.2 Octopus bimaculoides | reverse complement strand
GAAAGGTGGGATGGCCGCAGCTGCAACACATTTGATCACAGTTCTGCTCGATTAACACTGACCTGACCTGTGGTTAAATAACTAATCAAACATAGTAAATGAAACCGGGGCGATTTGATTGTAACATAAATAGCTGTATACTCACCACCATCATCCTAGGATACATGGTTTGTCGGTTAAAGCAACGATCCGGGTACACTGCTTACACCCCGATGTCTTCTGAAAAGTTTGCACTTTTTTTTTTCTTTACCCACCCTTCCTCTGTTTCTCTTCTCTCATTTATCTGCCGCTGCTGTTGTCACTACTACTACTACTACTACTACTACTACTACTACTACTACTACTACTACTACTACTACTACTACCCTGTTGCTAATATTGCTGTTGTTATTGCTATCTGTAATGACTGCTGCTACGCTGTTGCCGATGCCGATGCTGTTGTTGCGAATGCCGTTTCTTCTGATGTTTATTATTAATAAAAGTTATTGCAAGTTTACTTCTTTTATAATGCTACTGTAGGAGCGAAAACGAAAACGCCTCCGCGTGATAGCTTGTTCTCCTTCAAACCAAACTATACCGTCTTAAATGAAGAAGGATACATTTATTATCCAGCGTAGACTGGTGATACACAAGGCATAATCCCAAGTGGAACGCTTTTGATATTAGATTTACTCGCGCAAAATCGACGTAAGGCTCAACAACAGCTTCAGCAACTAATAAGAGCAATCATTACTTTTAGTAGGCCGGGAAATCGGAGATTTATAGCTATTCTCCAATTGAAACACGAGGAACCGCTATGCATTCACTCGAACTACTAAAAATAGCAGCTAAAACCCAGTGATTTGATTTTAAACTCCCACAGAAATTGTCTTTTACTTTTTAGTTAGATACAGTTGTTAGCAAAATTTCTAGTAATATACCAAGTGAAATTTGCGGACTTGTTTCAAAGCGAAAAATTATCAATTATTCTTATAGGTAGGAAGTGGAGTGGCTGAAACAATACAACCCCAGGTTAAAATGCCATACATGATTTATTCTCGCCTCTATGAATTCGAATTTCACTGGTGTTTATTTTGGCTTTCAACCAAAGGAAATGTGTGTGTGTGTGTGTGTGTGTGTGTGTGTGTGTGTGTGTGTGTGTGTGTGTGTGTGTGTGTGTGTGTGTGTGTGTGTGTGGTATGGTTAAAGTACACAGGTTAGGTTGCATTGTTAAACTGGGAGAAAGATTAATTTGACTACTCAAGAACAGGGACGGCCCAGTCTGCCAAACTTCATTCATAAAGCTTTAACCGATCCGAAACTATGACAGAAGACTCTTGCCACACAGTGGTATCGAACGCGATCTACATATGTTGCGAAACAAATTTCTTGACCACGCAGCTGTACTTGTGATTTGAGGTGAGATTTAGCTATTGATATTGTTTCGTTTGTACTCTACCAAATTCATATCTTTACTTTAAACTACTCTGAAATTAGACATTTACTGTTAAGTTAGGAAGACGGTCTTCTTTTATTTCAAAAGACAGCGTTATTCTTATTCTTAGCAATTTTACTTTCAATTCTAGCCTCACTTCTATGTCCACTTCACCATCTCAACATTCTTGCAATCTTTCTACATTATTTACACGGTGTCAAATGGAATGATTTAACTTCTATAGAAGGAACAAATTCCATAACTGATATGGAAGCTCTAAGCTCTCAGCATATTGAAATATTCAAATACTTTCTATTAATAAAAATCTGCTACAAATAACAAAAATTCAAATCAGTGTAGTTGTCTCCCTTACAGATTGTGAAGAATTCAATCGCATTTTCTTCGCATATTCCCAGCGTCTCAATGCAAATTCAGTGATTCGTACAGAAATTGCTCCATATCAACCAACAACGATGTAGCTAGAAGGGGAACAAGGGAATGACTGCTCTTTCTGGGTTCTTCAAAAGTGGCAGTTTTAAAAAAACAATGCAAAACAAAAATTACATCAACAAAAACCTATATTTCCTTGGCGGTGGATTTCGAATAATTCATTATTTTATATCGCTTTTAAAAATTTTAATTTATGACATTCAAAGAACTTTCTGGACTCATTGCTTTATTCAACTAACTGTCCAGTATTTTGAACAGCGTATTCAGTTTTCTGTACTTGCCACTGGCATCTGGGAAACCCAAACAAATTGTAACGTCATAATCTCTCGACGCTTGACAATCTCATGGAGTTACCTCTTTTTCATATAAAAAATCACAACCTCTATTGCATACACAAAGATAGTACAACTAAAATGCAAAATTAATAAAAGTAGGATACAATAATAATAATAATAATGATTTATTCTTTTTTAGCCACAAGGGCTCACATACAAAAACATTAAATATACAACAGTATAAAAGACAAAAACAGGACGATACAATGTGTTTTCCACGTGTACACAATATAATAACAATAAAAATTGAACAAATTAAAACTCCCAATAGGGGAGGCGCTTTAAGGTCCTCCTGGAAGAACCCTCCCTTTTTACAGGTGCACGCTCAGAATTGGTTCTTTCACACTGGCCATTCTTCCAACATTCACCCACCTTTCAACAAACTTGCTACAAGGCAACGCTTCCCTCTCCACCCTCAACTTCCTTTTCAAGTGAAACTTGAAAAAGTTGACGCGGGCTTGGCTAAAGAGGAAAGTGTCTATCTTTAGCCCTTTCAATCAGGTCCACCATACTACTTCTTTCGCTACAGCCACTAGACAAATAAATATTGCCTGCCCCTCCCGGCCAAAAGAAGGCGGCGGGGCAATCTTCACAATGGATTCAGCTGATAGCCGGATCCGTCCTACACGCGACAGCAGGCGTTCGACATAAACCGACAGGGGACAAGGGTGTCTACAATTTTACAATAATAATCTTTTCTACTTTAAGCACAAGGCCCGAAATTTTGGCGGAGGGGGCCAGTCGATTAGATCGACCCCCAAAACGAAACTGGTACTCAATTTATCGACCCCGAAAGGATGAAAGGTAAAGTCGACCTCGGCGGAATTTGAACTCAGAACATAAAGACAGACGAAATGCCGCTAAGCAGGAAGTTAATAGTGAATGAGTCGTTTAAAAAAAGCAGGTGGAACATCAGGTGTACTGTTGGTGAATTTCAGGAAACATGGAAATTTTCAGGAATGTAATGTCCCGACAGCTAAAACTGATGCATCCAGTTTATTCCATGCTTCAGTAATTCTGAACGTCAAAAAATGTTTCCGGAAATCATGGGTGCTGTGTAGTTTTTAATTTTGTAAGCATGTCCGCGAGTGTTAGACATATGAAATTCAAAAAGGTTGTTGGAAAGATGTTGGATAATCTTATGGGTGTCTACCAAGTGAGTTGCCAGACGTCGGAGTTTTAATGTGTCCGTGCTCAGGAAAGCAATACGTTTAGAGTATGGTAAATATCCTGACAGCAGGTATTTGTCTGTTGCGCGTTTCTGAACAATTTCCAGGGGATTGAAACGCTGAGCAAGACAGGGATTCCAGACTGGTGATGCAAACTCTGTGGACGTACCATAATCACATACAGTTTTAAATAGATAGCTGGAGAGCAGCTGACAAAAGTCTGACTGTGTGATGCTAAGGCACCTTCGACCTTCTTGACAATTTTAGAAATGCGGTTTGTTTAATGCAAATCGCTGTTGACAGTAGTGCCCAAGTTACGTTCACTAACAAACTTCTTAAGACTGGTGTTGTAGAGGGAGTATGTAAATGCTGGGATTTCCCCACTAAGATGCATGGCAGTTCACTTGTCCACAGCCAGCCTGAGTTGCCAGTGAGTAATCCATTGCCGTATTGTGTGCAGATTCGATTGCAGGATTGTTGATGTTGTTGTTGGCATTCCGTCGCTTACGACGTCGAGGGTTCCAGTTGATCCGATCAACGGAACAGCCTGCTCGTGAAATTAACGTGCAAGTGGCTGAGCACTCCACAGACACGTGTACCCTTAACGTAGTTCTCGTGGATATTCAGCGTGACACAGTGTGACAAGGCTGACCCTTCGAATTACAGGCACAACAGAAACAGGAAGTAAGAGTGAGAGAAAGTTGTGGTGGAAGAGTACAGCAGGGTTCGCCACCATCCCCTGCCGGAGCTTCGTGGAGCTTAAGGTGTTTTCACTCAATAAACACTCACAGCGCCCTGTCTGGGAATCGAAACCACGATCCTAAGACCGCGAGTCCGCTGCCTTAACGACTGGACCATTGCGCCTCCACTGATTGCAGGATAGATCTATAGCATATAAGGTCTGTTCTTTACATCACAATGTTCAGCTTGATGTCATCTGCGTATATCAACACTGCAACATTCTTCAAGTTGTCATCTATGTCATTAATATATGCCACAAACAACAGGGGTCCAGGAACAGATCTTTGTGGTGCACCAGATGTCATCTCATAGGGTGAAGAATGCTGCCCAAGAAACGTGACTACCTCTTTTCGACCGAGCATGGAGGACTTAACCAGTTACGAAGATTATCTTTCACACCCATTGCAGAGAGTTTTGCCATAAGTCATTTGTATGGCACAGAATTGAAAGCTTTAGCAAAATCAAGATAATGACCCATAAGCCGTCATTAGTGATTCGGGTGATAACTTCAAAAACCTCGATGAGTTAGCTACAGCTGCTGGAGTTAGATATAAATCAAAATTGTGACGGTCGAATAAGGCTGTGAGAGTTCTGGAAGTTCCAGAGTGTTTCTCTGACACAGGACTCTATTAGTTTGGTGATGCAGTTAGAAACACTGACTGGGCGGTAGTTAGCCTAATATGAAAGAAATGAGCGTGGAATTTACGTAACTCATTTGTTGATAACTGAAAGTCAAGGACGAACTAAAGATTATTACCCGAAGTTCCAATCGTTTTAATATATTCTTGACAGGTCTGTCGTGACATAGACCAGGGGTTTTCAAACTGTGGTCCGCGGACCACAGGGGGTCCGTGGACAGCAAATACTTTTTATGGGCAATTTGATTTTATATACGTTTTTTAATCGAAATCTTTTAATTGACAATAAACCTATTTGTTAAATACTGTTAAATAAATAAATGTAAAAATATATGATATTTTAAGCAAATATTCATGTATAAATTTCATAAGCGTTTATAAGGGGGTCCCTAAGGTAAAGCCTGAAATATAAAGGGGTCTGCAAGTCAAAAAGTTTGAAAAACCCTGACATAGACAAACATATAATTGCTTCAGGAACTTGCTGCAATACATCTAATTGCCGTTTAGAATTTTCGATCCTTTTGAATTATGGTACTGTCCATCATCTGTTGCAAAAGCAAGTTTAATTCACTTTCTCGTTTTATCGTGAAAGTGTTATATAATACCTACTGTTAAGATTGTTTAAAAATTTATCATAGATATTTTTATAAGGAATGACATGGGTACACGCGCTTACATGCGCGCGCGCGCCTACACACACACACGCGCGCGCGCATATGTATACACGCACAATTCATCACAGGGCAACATTTAGATATACAATTTGGATAACGTTGAATATCCCCAGAGAACAGCTGAGGGCTAGTATTTCCTTTTCAGTCTTATTAACGTGATAAAATAAACGATGGGGCTCGTAGAATTAAGTTCTTTGCTGAGAATTATATAATAGATAGATAGATAGATAGATAGATAGATAGATAGATAGATAGATAGATAGATTGAGAGAAAATAAATATATATATGATACGTAGGTAGGTAGGTAGGTAGTTAGAAAGATAGATAGATAGACAGCCAGCCAGCCAGTCAGTCAGCCAGCCAGACAGGCAGGTAGATAAATAGACAAACAGATAGATAGGTAGATAGATAGATAGACAGCCAGTCAGACAGACAGGCAGATATATAGATAGACAGACAGATAGATAGGTAGATAGATAGATACACAGCCAGTCAGACAGACAGGCAGATAGATAGATAGATAGATAGATAGATAGATAGATAGATAGATAGATAGATAGGTAGATAGAGTGGGCAAAAATGAATGTGAGAAGTATAAGAGAAGGAAGAGCAAGTGAGTAAGTGTATAGTTAGAAAATAGCATTTACAATACGGATGATAAAAGAAGCCTTGAATGGGAGACGCGAGGAAGACAGAGAGAAGACCAGAAGAAAAAAGGGAGGGAGAGAGAAGTGATAATGAAAAATGTTACGATGTGATTAGGAGAAAACCCCCCTAGTGTTCAGCCATCGCTGTCTTTCTCCTATCCCCATTAAGGTGCACCTCTCAGTAGGAAACATTATCTTACATCCACCAACGTCTACCCCCACCCGTTGACTGTTGTGAAACATCTCAAGTTTCCAGGTTTCTTAAGAATTACTACAGTTGGCCTTCTATAAACTCTTAACTACTGACATCTTAAAACTGAGCAGCAGCAATATCATCAACAGCTACAACTGCAGCTGCAGCTGCAACAACAGCTACAGTTTCAATAGCAACAACAGTGTTCTAGTAGTTTTCTCACATTCACACGGCACAATATGAAATGACCAGTTTCAAAAGACCAGTTTTCACGTGGTTCCCGTTAGAAATATCAATGACTTTCTCTCTAATCCCTCCCTCACCAAGCATCTTAAAAATGAAAAGGTCACATTTTAAAAAGGACAGATGACCAAAGCGGAAATACTTTTCCTTATGCCTACTCAAGTAGGACGGACCTGGTTTCACAACTAAATTCACCCCGAACTATGTCATCACTAGAACTGCTGTAAGTAGCAGCCAAATCCATCCCAAAACACACACTACTGTTGTTAACTGGAATGACATACAAGACAATTTTTATACAAAACAACACACAAACATGACTGCAGGGCTGATGCTGGGGTATTCAAGGTCCTAAGACCAGTCCTACGACTAGTCCTAAAACCAGTCCTACGACTAGTCCTAAAACCAGTCCTAAGACCAGTCCTACAATGTGCGCCTTCTCTCCCAACCCGTCAGTGACTTCTTCTTCCAGCTCAGCATTCATTTTGTGCCCTCTAACAATTAATTCTACAAATTCCTCTGCCTAGCACTCCCTTTACACCAGCTGAATGCAGGTGAAAGATAATTGTCTTGTGCAAAATAAATATAGTATCATATTATCAAGCACATAGCGGAATGGATGAATCGGGTAAAATTTGAAATGTTCCACGCGATTTCGTGTATTTAGTTGATTAAGAAATTTTGTTCAAGTTGTACAGAATGTGAGAAGTGACCCTAGATTTTAGTGCTTTAGGCGGTTGCCTAGTTTGCTCAGTGCATAGCACCAACCCTATCATAGACCTGTTTGGTCAGCGCACAACAACTATTAACGAAAAGTTAGTATTTTGCTGTATTCAGTTGGTACAATATTTTGAAAAGTGCACTGGACTAGTTTATTTATGATTCATAATTTGATGCCTCACTTTTTAAAACTTAAACCCTCCCAAATTTCTGGCCTTGTGTTCTAGATATTGATGTAGCTAGTTACGTCTCTATCTACACTCTTAGTTGAAATGCCGGTGAAATTCACCGCACGTGTCATTCTTCAGAGATAGCTGTCGATAAAATAAGTACTAGTAAAGTACACGAATCTATATTATCAACTCAGTTCTCCTCCCCAAAATGAGAACTTGTAGTTATATTTGAAAACCTTACTGTTGTATCATAAAAAGCAGAGTGTCAAATAGAATCCCTTTTCTATATTTAGTTACGCCTAGTTGCGTTCTGAATTTAAATCCCACCAGAGTTGACTGTGCCTTTTATTCCCCCCGCCCTGGGTCGATAAAATAAGAGTTAGTCAGGTACCAGAATAGATTAGATTAACTACACTTCTTCAGCAAAATTGTGGCATTGTGCCAAATCTAGAAATTATTATTATTATTATTATTATTATTATTATTATTATTATTATTATTATTATTATTATTATTATTATTATTATTATTATTATTATTATTATTATTATTATTATTATTATTATTATTATTATTATTATTATCATTATCATTATTATTGCTCCGTGATTCCAGCATTTTGAGTGTAACTGAAGGAATTAGTTTTCAGTTTGGATTTTATTTTACTTAGAGACTTTTATTGAACATTTTGGAGATTTACCTAGTATTGGAGTAATATGACAAAACCGGTTTATAAAATTTCTATTAAATAATTCCATTTTTCTTTCATTGCATAATTTTAGGTGAATAATGGTTTCATATTACAAGGGAACAAACCCCGGAAGAAATTATACTTAACAGAGCGAAACATTCCCCAAACAAGGGCATAACAGACATGTTAAACAACAACAACACATAGTCAAACGAAAGGGTGGTGAGCACTAATCATATCCCATGCGCTAATCCTAACCAATAGTTTGAAAGTGTACTTTCAAACAAGAAAGCCTAGATATTTTGCTGAAAGGACTAAATCCCGAAGGCATTTTATTCATAACACAGATGCTAGCCTGTAAAAATCTATCAGAGATCATAAGGGCTTTCCTTGTCCTGTCCAAGTGAAAACTGGAGGCTGCTCTCGCAGTCACTTTGAATGAATTTTCCAACATTTGGAGAGTAGGTATGTATGGTACCATATGCGTCATCATTATAACAGAAAGCAGGGCAGAAACACAAGCCCAAATGATATGGAACATGATTGTCTCAGCGCATAGCTGTGCATTATCAGCCATGGCATTCCCACCTCTCCACTCAGTGAATGATGCTAGCAATTGGAATACTCGACCAATGGAACTCGATACGTTTTGCTTATACCCACATTGACACATTGGTACGATTGGATTTCCCGAATGTGCCAATGTAGTAACGACCAAACCATATCGAGTTCCATTGGTCAAGGGCTCCAATTGCTACAAATACTCGCTGCGTGGAAGGCAGGTATGCCATAGCTGATGATGTGCAGCCTTGAACTGAGACTGGACATTTCCACTAATTCTTTGACAGTGAGAAGGTGTGGTCGCCATTTATCATGATGTGTTTTTCTACAGCTTGTCTGACGGAACAAGATCTACAGTTCTTGCGCAATGATTTTAATGTCTGGCCATCTGATAATTGGATTATTATCATTATTTTTTTTTCTATACTCGTTTACGAAAATGATTTGTAAGTTTGTTGTTTATCGATTTAACGATTTGATATTCCGAATTTTTGTTGTTCATATTGTTTCTAAGCTAACCGGGGAAGAGGCTGTACTGGTATCTTTGTATATTGCTTCTTTTTGGGGTGGGGGTGGGGCTAAGATAATGTTTTTTTTAAAATTATTGTTTCGAAAATGTGTTCAAAAGCATAAACGTAACAGCAAACAGCCAGCCAGGGAGAAATTTGTGAGGTGGTAGCTGTTACTCAAGGTTTTCTCTTCAATGGAAACGACCATCCCAGTTTGAGAAGAGTAGAAGCACGAAAAGTTTGCCGAACAACATCACAGCAAGCAGCAGCAGCAGCAACAACAGCAATAACATAACATGTAAAACCATCACCATCACCACCACCAACATAAACAAAAACACAATAACACCAACCGGAACAAAAGCATGTGTCAAAAAGTAACCCCCCCCCAAAAAAAAACAACAAAACAAAACAAAAAATCAAAAACCACAAAAAAACAAAGAAAAGATGCAGTGTGTCCAGCATCGCCGCCATCCCCTTGATCGCGAGCGACCAGTTTTCCACAGCACGGAAATATCGCCACTCCCACCACTTTAGCGGCAATGGCAGTAGTAAACAACTACACCACCTTCACCAGCTCCATAATACGTAAACCAGTTTTCGCAGTAGCAAACAACACCACCAAATTTGGAAAAAAGATATTCTCCTATACGATAGGTGAATGCAGCCAAATCGCTTCCCAAAACGAAAACATTAACAACAATGGTCTCTTTGTATTTCCTGTTCCATACATCGTATACAAAGATCTTGTGAACGACAGAGAAATCAAAGAATAAACCAAGACTTTGAAAAATATGATAGTTCGAGCGGTTCTCTTACAACAATACGATATCCACAACGCATTTGCAGTACTAGCACTAATAATAAGATTAGGGATATTTGAGTGAACTACAGAAGAAATCCATTCTATTGATAATAAAACCTACTAAATTATGACATCATTTGAAAGCTTCCAGAGATATAAAGACATTGACTGGATTTTTATTTTTCTCTTTCCTTCTCTCTCTGAAAAAATGATAGAGGAAGGGTTTAAATTAGTCCACACTGCTACGTCCACCAGATGTTCGAGAGTGAAGACAAGAGTAAACTCCTTAGGAAGCACATAGTTCCAGAACTGTTCCACGCAACCTTACAATTACCTTCATCAACAAAGACCCGAAGCATTTCCTTCGGAAACTTGAGAATGATGTCAATATGTAGGGAAAGTCAAGCGCCTCTTGAATTCGTGATACATCACAAGTCATTTCGAAGGTTATATTTTTGCTTTCCAAGAGTCAGGCTTATCAAATACATACTGAGCAAAACAAGAGATAGTATATCTCTCAACCATATCGCTGGAAGCGATTGAAAATATCAAATTATGTCAAATATCTGCTGAATATTTTGCACGGTATCAGCTGCTGTCCAAATTGCCATCTAGATAATATCTTCACATACAGCATGATGTTGCTAAAATAATATACGGTGATATCCGTCGAAAAAAACTGTCCTGGGATTATTATAGAAAACATTCAAGACGTTGAGTACATGCATACTTTTCCAGCAAAACTCAGTTAATGCAAATACAGTATGCCTGATATAATTGCTTGAGACAAAAAAAAAAAAAAAAAGTTGTTACGGACGTCGGTCGCTCAGAGTGGGATGGCAATATGTTTTTCAAAATCAGTAAGAACTCCTGCTTCGAAATCTACAACTACTGGGACAATGGCTTTTTTATTAAGTGTCCATGTAATAAAATCTGTTGCTTTTACATGTTAACACTTCCATCTGCGTAGTCTATATTGTCCACAAAATTTCAGTTAGCTAATGTTATTGGAGTTATCACACTTACTTATTGTTTTATAGATTTTAGGCACCCCTACAGAGTTTTTGCTCGGGTTTCCTGGCAAAGAAAGAGAACGCGCGTGCGCGTGCGCGTGGAATACGTACATACATATAGAAGGAGACTATCAAAGGAAAATAAAGAGAGATAGATTTGTTCTATCGATAGTTAGTACCATGTTTGGTTAGGTAGACAAAATGTTTTTGTTATTCTAAGTTTAATGTAATAAACAACAAACCGCAGAATAACAAATGTATAAATATCTATGACATTTATATCACATAATAGAATGATTAGGAAGAGTCACTGGTAATTTTGGTACGATCTGTAGGTGTCAGGTAGTTGACAACTAATTATGAACGATTCGTTTTGAACGAGTGTGTGATTATGCGCGTCAGAGTTGTATGTGCATCACCTTTCCCTTTCTATCACATTCTCTTCCTTCCTTCCCTCTCTCTCATTTCTCTTAAGGGTGTCTCTCCATGTATTAAAATAATAGCCGTTTCTGCTGGGCATGTGCACAAGCAAACTGACGTTATTTTCGCAATTTCCTGAAGAAACTCATGCCCATATTACAAGCGTGCGCATGCATGTGTCTGCAGGCATCTCATATATACACATAATACGTATGATTTGTAATTTTTGCATTATATATATATATATATATATATATATAT
>NC_068983.1:141826338-141833248 GCF_001194135.2 Octopus bimaculoides | reverse complement strand
TATATATATACACTCACGGTATCCGCTTAGATAATCTATCCCTATAAACTCATATATATATCGTGCATGTACCCCCATTTCAGCATTTCATCCGCTCATTACTCCGGCAGGAGCTATTCGGATAGAATGGGGCATGCCAACGCTAGGCCGAAACAGCTGTAAGATTAAGTTTATGTTTATTCTCAAATTCCTTATGTACTTTTATTTGTCATAAACACTGATGATAGGAAACGAGTAACTCTGAGTACTGGAAATCGGAGCCTTTCAGTTATAATGTGTGTGTGTATAAACCAAACGCTATCATTAAGATGACATGATAGTACTTGTAAGCTACTTGCCTACCTACTTACCTACCTACTTACCTACCTAACTAGCGACCTACCTACTTACTTGTCCGTCCGTCTATCTGTCCGTCCGTCCGTCCGTCCGTCCGTCCGTCTGTCCGTCCGTCCGTCCGTCCGACCGTCCGTCTGTCCGTCTGTCTGTCTGTTTGTCTGTCTGTCTGTCTGTCTATCTATCTACATATCAGTAAAAGTAAACTTTCACACAAATATAAGTTATTGTCGAAAACCTTAGGCACAGTTTATATAGGCATAAATATTTACACGTACTATATACACACACATATTCATACATACATACACATACGTGTGTAAGTGCGCGCACGCGCGTGTTCGTATGAATGTGTATGTACATGCATGTACGATTACTGAGAGCCACAGAGATGAATTATAATCACTGGGGAGTAGGTTTATTCAGGTATTCAGAAGGGAAACATGGGAAGTGACTTGATGAGAAACATAGATGTGATGAACTAAAATAGTTGTATTATCATTTGCAAGATAGGGAGAAATATCACGTCTTAAGAGGCATCTCTTCATGAGTTCTACATAATCTAATATATTATCCTTGATATCGAGAGGAGTTAGATGTTTGCTTGGAAGCCACTTTGTTTGTTGTCTCTCACATTGGTAAATAACCTAGATATTTTGATGTTTTATAACGTAACATTCCAAAGTGATAATTATAGTAATGTTATTAGAGACAGAAAAGACAGTTTTATGTAACGCTGCTGATTTATTTGTGCATCATTGGATGCTTGTGTACATTTGTGAAACAATGTGTGTGTATGTATGTATGTGTGTGTGTATGTATGTATGTATGTATGTATGTATATGTGTGTGTGTGTGTGAAGGCACATTGTCTACTGTTTAAGATGTTTGGCTTACGATCAAAATATCGCGGGTTCAAATCCTTGAGCAGAGCATTTCATTTCAAGTTGTTCCAGTCAACTCAGCTGTAAATAAATACCAGCAGAATGCTTTTGCAGCTGTGCGACTGGATCAAAGGGTGAGAGAGCCAAAAAGTTGTCTAAGTCTGTTCACTACTACAGGCACACTCAAAAGATTAGCGAAAGCATAGTACATGTTATCAAGTCATTCTCATTCGCGAGTGATGGCTAGTTCCGATATATATAGAGATATATATGCAAAGTTTAGGTTAGTTAGAATATGTTTGTGACAAATTTCGACTGCAGTTACCGGAGAGAAAAATTTTCTCTTATGGTGAAAAAATGTAAAACACTATTTCTGTTCAGTGTTGCCACCCACCAGGATTCCCAGAAATCGATGTTTGCAGCTCCCTGGCTTTTATCAGTGGGAGATACCTAAGAGAGACAACTCTGAACAGATTGTATAAAGCCATAGCATTAACTAAACTACAGTCAACAACGCAGACATGCGCCAGTAGACCGCCAGGTCGTGAAAATTACCGAATTATTAGCCCTAAGCAGTGTTTAGGCATAATCAAAATTTAAATTAGTTAAAACATGTTTGTGACGCATTTCAACTGCTAAAAAGCAAATTCACTGTAGTTACAATAGATAAGAATGTTCTCTTATGGTAAAATGGTGTAAAAATCTGCTCATTACCACCATGTATGTATGTATGTATGTATGTATGTATGTATATTCTGACACTTCATCTGTCACTACACCGAGTTTGCCGTTGCTTTCATACTATCACGTTCATGAAGCAGATTAAATGTCGTGTACGTACGTACATACATACATCCATACATACATACATACATACGACATACATACGCACAAACGCAGATATATACATAGATATATGTATGTGTGTGTGTGTGTGTGTGTGTGTGTGT
This sequence comes from Octopus bimaculoides, assembly GCF_001194135.2. NCBI lineage: Eukaryota > Metazoa > Mollusca > Cephalopoda > Octopoda > Octopodidae > Octopus > Octopus bimaculoides. The sequence goes on along the minus strand of NC_068983.1, from coordinate 141,831,082 downwards.
GTGTGTGTAGAACTGGTTTTTGTTGAAACATAATTGAAAACACGATCATACCTCGTTTAAAATTCCAGGAGAAATGAACAGTCTTAAGACCTTGGATTATTTCTAACAAGTCGTTGACTGCTGCATAGTGACTCCGTTTTTAAGTCATATACTGTTATTATTGCTTTCCTATGCTTGTATAAGTTTATTTTCTTTTTTATTCAGGAAAGAATAAAGTTTAATCCTCCATTGTTGATACTGTAGCATCGATCCAAAAAGAAATGGAAGATAGGATCGATCTTTCGAAAGGAAGTAATCAAATTATTGATATACATTTAGTATGGCAGAGGAGAAATACAACATTAGAAGTGCCGGACTGAATGGTTTATAGTATTTAGTTCGTTTTTTTCTCTCATTTCTGAGATAAAATTCCATGTGTCAACTCAGCTAATTCTAACCATCGATAAAATAAGTCTCAATATTGTAATGATATCATTTCTGAAATTTCTATCAAAAATACTGTCTTCTTTTTCCCCACAATATTTTAAGTAGTTGAAAGTTATTAATATTGATTTCTGGCATGAATTTAAATTATCATTAAGTTATTGAAAATGTTCATAGTTGAAGTTCATTACCTACTGAAAATATGCTTTACTGCGTTAGAGGTTTAAACTTTTTATTATTGAAGTTTTCACAGGTAAGCATTGCTGTACGACAAAAGAATCTTGGAGGAAACAAGGGAAAGGAAGAAGAAGAAGAAGAAGAAGAAGAAGAAGAAGAAGAAGAAGAAGAAGAAGAAGAAGAAGAAGAAGAAGAAGAAGAAGAAGAAGAGAGAGGACAGTGCGATAGAAGGAATATTGGGGCTCGTTGCTATTGGATGCTGGTAACATATAAAGACAACTATATTGGCAACTCTGTGCATAATTATCACGAAAACTAAAAACAAAATCGGCATTATCTGTGACATGATCCTTAATTGAGTCACCGCTGAGAGGCACCAGCAATCATATTCATGAAGGCGAACCCTCAGGTCAATCAACAACTTATTGAAAGTTATGTTCGTCTTTAATGATGCAAACAATAATAACATTGGTGACAACAGAATATTTCACTTCAGATAATCGTATTATCCCTTAGAAAATGTTGTTGTTGTTGGCACTCCGTCGCTTACGACGTCGAGGGTTCCAGTTGATCCGATCAACGGAACAGCCTGCTCGTGAAATTAACGTGCAAGTGGCTGAGCACTCCACCGACAAGTGTACCCTTAACGTAGTTCTCGGGGATATTCAGCGTGACACAGTGTGACAAGGCTGACCCTTTGAATTACAGGCACAACAGAAACAGGAAGTAAGAGTGAGAGAAAGTTGTGGTGGAAGAGTACAGCAGGGTTCGCCACCATCCCCTGCCGGAGCCTCGTAGAGCCTTAGGTGTTTTCGCTCAATAAACACTCTCAACGCCCGGTCTGGGAATCGAAACCGCAATCTTATGACCGCGAGTCTGCTGCCCTAACCACTGGACCATTGTGCCTCCACTCCCCTTAGAAAATAAATTGACAACAACCATAACTATCTCAGTTCCTGGGTAATTCCTAAATATATCAGCGAAAATCATATATTCGGCTGATATCCATTTCAGATAATAGTGTTCTGTTTCAATCTTTGATGTTATAATTCAGGATTAATAAATCCTTTCAGTTATTACAGCATTTAAAGATATGTTAAATATTATAATCACTAATTTGAGGCAGAAAAGGAAACAGGAAAAGTGTTCCTATGATTTAGCCACAGGTAAATACTACTTACGTAGCCCTATAATCGAAAACATCCCCACCGTGACCACAACTTTTTAGTGGTATCTAACACCTCATAACCTAATACGCACTTTCTTTTTTAAAGAGATATGGACTGACGAGGAAGCTTTGACTGTTATTTCTTGCAGATCAAGCGAACACGTAGAAACCTCTCCATTGTGCAATAGATTTAGTATTATTTAAAAATCTGACTGAGACAAGTTTTCTTCTGGATAGGCGGCTATGTATCTGCAAATAACTTTCCCAACTTCCTATTCTCCAACAATTCAGCAAGTTTAAATAAATGAAGTGGGCTATTACGCCTAGAAAACATAAAAAACGCCTCCAGTGTCCATTATTTAATATTGTCGGGCAATCTTTACATTAACGCATCGTAAACAATAATCTTGTCTTTAGCAAATTAGCTGATGCAGATATATATTATTTACCAGTTTGGTAAGTATTTAATGGTGACCTTGTCACTGAAACATTAGAATTAACTGCTATCCACGATACAGGAACTTAGCCTTATTTACAAATGAATTTTATCAAGAAGTTTGTATGTTTCGGTTACAGACGCAAAACGTGACATATTAACTGGCCCTGACGATTTGGGTTACGGATAAAAATGAGATATCTTACAAAGATACTTGGATGTGTCTAATGTGAACGGCGGTTGAAACACATGAGAAAATATGCTATACATTGATACAAACCTACCTACCTACCTACATACATACATACATACATACATACATGCATACAAACATCAAACATTTAGATATATTAGAAACTTGTGTGTCTATTTAAGCCACTACGAATATCAACACTTGTTTAACTTATTTAACCTAATTACTGCATGTATAAAGAAATTACGAATTCTTAAATAAGGAAATCTACAAGTAAGTCGGAAATGTGTCAATGAGCACTCAACCTGAGTACAAACCTGATTTCCTCGGAAGATTTGAACTCAGAAATAGGATATAGCAATGTATTTAGTCCAGATCTCTGGCATTAGGCACTGATATTTCAAAGGGCATAGAAACATAATAATAATAATAATAATAATAATAATAATAATAATAATAATAATAATAACAACAATAATCCTTTCTACTATAGGCACAAGGCCTGAAATTTGAAGGAGCTCAGTCCTTGCTCCTAAACATTATAAAAACAGGCATGATCGAGTTGGCCAATACTTGCACCAGAGAATATGCCGTCACTGTGATATCGCGCACTCTTAGAGCTAGTATGAACACCATCGAGAGCCAGTCACTGAAGGAAAGAATGTTACCAGCCTATGGGATTATGGAATACATACAGACAGGTAAATAATGATAAAAACTTAAAACAAAAAAACATGCCTGTTAATTGATATGACAGTGCCTACTGACAGAAAGATCTCAGCAAAAGAATTCGGAAAACTGTCGAAATATAAGGACCTTGAGGTTTAGATATCTAGGACGTGGCAGTTAAAAGTCAAAACCATTCCTGTTATCGTAGGTGTTGTGGGTATGATCAAGAAAGGTATTGACAATTTTTTGACCAGATCCCTGGGAAACCAACAATCTATGAGACTCAAAAAAATTGTGTTGACATCAACCGCCTACATTCTACGGAAGTTTCTCTCCATCTAATATATACATGCCTTAGGTGTCTGGTTAAGACCCGGTCAAAAGATGAAATAAAATGTAAATCAATGGGAAAATGATGACAATAATAAGAGCACTCAGAGAGCACAAACCTCCGCCAAGGCAACACCAATTTCCTCTCAACGATGATTTTTAAAATGAGAATATCTGAAATAAACTCGACTGCTCTCACAAACGAGAATTCTAAAAATGAACCTGATCGATCTCCAAATTAAGCAAAAATACCGGAAAAATAATCCAGAATCCTTGTCCAGTACCTGATCGATCTCAATAGTAGTCATGGAATGTGAAGGTTGGTGTGCAGGTCGTGTTTGTAGTGCTGTGTTTGTGTGTCGTCTGTAGTGGAAACAGGAACAGTTTTCTCCATGAATGCCTCTTTTAGTCTATCCACTGATATAGTGTCTTTACGGCCATTAAGGTCTATAGTGAAAAATTTATCCGTGCGTGAAAGAAAACGGAAAGGACCTATACGTTGTGCGCAAAAACGTGAGTCCAAGAAGTAAACCTTTCTTCAAGACAGAGCTAGAAATACAATTGTCAACTAGGTAAGAGGAGCGATATATTCAAAATTGGTAAAACTAGAAATTGTCGAGGATAAATCAAATTTATTATTGTTACTGAATATGTTAGTGTTATTTAATATCTGAACGGTTTTGCTGCCGTTTGTTTATGTAGTTTGATTTCTTTATCCATCAGTTTCTACTAAGATAGAGATGCGAGTAAAATTGATAATAGAAAAATGAAAATAAAACTTTGGAAACAGCAACGTCGCCATAGCTTACGTGGAAACCATGAGCGTGTTTTCAAGGGAGATAATCAAAGAAAGACTTGAAAGTCTACGTAAGATTGTAATACTTCATGTAAAGTAAATATAATAAATAATCCAGAATCCTTGTCCGGTGTCAGATCGATCCCAAAATCTAATCAATTCGTGCCAGTCACGAGGCCAAACATCCCTGAAAGTTTTATCCGAATTCATTCAGCGGTTCTTGAGATATCTTGTCCACGGAAAACAAACAAACACACACGACTGAAACAATACTTCCGCATTAGCGAAGGCGGAGGTAATAATAATCCTTTCTACTATAGGCACAAGGCCTGAAATTTTGGGAGAGGATTTAAGTCCGAAAAATGAAAGGCATAGTCGACCACAGCGGAATTTGAACTCAGAACGTAAAGACGGACAAAATGCCGCTAAGCATTTTGCCCGGCGTGCTAACGATTCTGCCAGCTCGCCGCCTTAACAACAACAACAACAACAACAACACCAATACATGCAAAAAATTCTGAGCGGTTTAAAGAAAAATGAAAATATAAATTA
>NC_068983.1:141824678-141825375 GCF_001194135.2 Octopus bimaculoides | reverse complement strand
AAAAAAAAAAAAAAAAAAAAAAAAAAAAATATATAAAAAGAAGCTAAAAACAAGGAAATGGACTTCATTAGAAATGAAAAGAATTAAAACAACAGTAGTGCAGCAGTTACATGAGATACGTTTTATAATAATTTTAGTACTTGATATATAAAAAACCATGCCGTACTAGTACACTATGAATACTCCCACCCCACAAACAAAATGTAACATAAATTAAACAAAAGTGAAATCTCAAGACAAAGAACTATAACGAAAATGCTGGATTTGAAGCCGTCGTCGGGAATAGGCTTAGAACAGGCCAATCACTGGTTCATATTTCTAACGGAGAGAGCGACAAAGGAGCATCGAGATCTAGATGTAGAATAAATATTGGTTGGTTTAACATTGTGGTCCGTGGAGGCGTAATGGCCCAGTGGTTAGGGCAGCGGATACGCAGTCATAGGATCGCGGTTTCGATTCCCACACCGGGCGTTGTGAGTGTTTATTGAGCGAAAACACCTAAAGCTCCACGAGGCTCCGACAGGGGATGGTAGCGAACCCTGCTGTACTCTTTCACCACAAACTTTCTCTCACTCTTACTTTCTGTGCCTGTAATTCAAAGGGTCAGCCTTGTCACACTGTGTCACGCTGAATCTCCCTGAGAACTACGTTAAGGGTACAAGTGTCTGTGGAGTGCTCAACCACTTGCACGTTAATT
>NC_068983.1:141822214-141824316 GCF_001194135.2 Octopus bimaculoides | reverse complement strand
AGAGAGAGAGAGAGAGAGAGAGAGAGAGACTGCACACGCGTGTGCATGCCCGCGAGCGTATGTGTATTAGTATTTCTTTTCTTGTAAAGTTATATATAAAAACAATTTCACGTTAAATTGAAGGATCACTAAATACTTTTCAGTAGAGTTCATATTTATTAATTTTTAAAAGGGGAAAAGTTTGATTGTACGTGCCTTCGTGATTTGTTTGGGATTTAGGAAGTTTCAGCTTTCCCCGCTTCGACGCAGCAAATATAATACCTTCATTTGTGACCAATATCAAGGATGTTTGTAACATGTTGTAAAATTGGGATATGGACAGAAAATATTCAAACATATTTTGTTTTAAAAGCCCAGTTTATCATACGTACATACATACATACATACATACATACCTATTTTAAACAGCCAAAGGTGGAGGCTAAAAGCACAAATGTATCTTGCAGAAGTATAACCAATTTATTGCAGATAAATTTTAGCAATAAAATCTTATATGGGGCCCCTAAGGGCAATATAGACATCCAAGAGCCATACGGACCCCCAAAGGCCAAATAGACCCCGGTCAAGAACCACCGATCTATATGGCTGAATCAGACATTCACACACACACACACACACGTGTTGGATGTCGCTCATACTTTTGGAAATGGCATGGATTTCACAACATTCCTATCTTCTCTATAAATATGAGACGTTGACTCAATGTAAAGATATAAAGCTCGTCTTGCACAATTTAATAGTAATAGTCTATTGGTTCCTTTCTATCGGTGGAAAATCTTCTGTATTTAGAGATGTATTAGCACAAGATTTTGTTAATACATCACAAGACAAAACAGATTGAGCTTATCTGATAGGCGTATTTACTTCACCGTCTGAATAGTGGCGAAATATAGCTTGCTTTTCTCGGTTTTGATAACCTTTGATCTTGTCTCTAATATCAGACATAGCAAATCAACATGTTCTTCATTGGTAAGTCACGATGAGCGCTCGTACTAATCTTTCCAACGACTGCAGTAAAATTTAACCAATCTGTCCATCTATCTTTTTATGTGTCTGTATGTTGTTTTTAAATATGTTTAGCTGGTTGTTTCAGCCTCACCTCTCATTCTGTCTAATGTGTGTGTGTGTGTGTGTGTGTGTGTGTGTGTGTGTGTGTGAGTTGTTTGTTAGTATATAACTGGCAACACTGAGTAGCTCGTTGACTGGAGGGTGAGAGGACAGAGGTAAATGCAAAGTGGGTTGAAACTGACTTTGAGTAAACAGAAGCGTTTGGTATTTGACATAGGAATAATTGAGAAGAGAGAATTTGAGCTAGATAATAACCACTTTGTTGCGCTCAGATTAGCTGTGGGGAGAATGGATTTCTCATAGTTGCAAATATCGCCTTTCAGAAAGAATGTAGCTAGGACAGGGAAAATGGGTTTAAGACAGAGACGGAAAGAAGAAATTTAGATGAGATTTCTGTGTCAGGATGCTGTGAGATATGTATATATGTATATATTTACACACATACACACACACACGCGAACGCCCACACTATGTACGTGTACGGTTCCTACCTGTATCTCACTCTATGTATCTATAGTTATTTACGTTACTATCACATATATATATAATGACTTTTATGAAAAGATTTCTACTTTAATTATGTGTCTAGATGCACTTACAAGCATATATGTTAATATATGCATAACAAAATATGTTGCAGAAAAGTATATTTTAACTTGACGCTAAACGAAATTGCATTTGTTAAGGGAGATAATTACAAACGTATGAACTTCCTGTTTACTGGTGGTACGTTCCTCATGGCGTCTTTCTTCAAGGAAGAGTTTCTTTCCCATTTGTTAGTGACTGAAGTCCGAAGTGATAGAATGTAAATCTTTTCGCAAATCGTAAGTAACCACTGGCCCAGTTCATATGATTTACAAATGAGGATTAGCTTATCACAGGTACCTTTTCCCGAAAATTCACGGTCTTGATTATCATTTAAGGTATCCGTCACGGTCACACACACACACACACACACACACACACACACACACACACAGACACACACACGCACGCACGCACGCACGCACGCACGCACGCACGCACGCACGCAC
>NC_068983.1:141806447-141822195 GCF_001194135.2 Octopus bimaculoides | reverse complement strand
CTCACATACACATGCTCTTCCTATCCATCCTTTCGAGTTTGATAAAAAAAAAAAATGAAGAGAAGAAAAACCGGTCTAGTGGGATAGTTAGGGAGTTGGTAGAATAATTAGGGTCGAATGGCAACATCAGCAACGTCATTGGTGTGAAGCTGTATTGGATTCGTTTTCTCATCGAAAATATCGAAAATATCGATGTGGAAAAAGGAGACGATGTGGAAAAGGAGACGAACCTGCAAAGACAACTGCTGGTCATCCATAATAAACCTAAACAACAGTGGCGAGGGATAATACCAGCTAAACCTCTCTTAAATCCATAACCGGACAATTTAATGAAAAAAGGAGGCACTTTGGATGATGTAGTCCTAGATACATTGCGTATGAATAAAAGACTATTCATGATTGGATCACCTTCAGTCATTTGGCAGTTGAATTAGAGCGGACCTGGGTCAAAACAGCAACAACAAAATTACTACCATTACATGACACTTAAATAATTAAATAAATAATTGGGCCCTAGGACTCAAAGGCCTTGTTACTTGGCTTCCATGGTGCACATGTGACCGAGATCCCAACACGCTCTTTGAACGGGATGCTGGTCCGTTGGAGGGTTCAAGGCAAGTAATGTTTGACTCCAGTACTTGACATTATTGACTCCAAAGGAATAAAAGGCTAAGCTAACCGAGATGAGGATTTGAACTCAGAAAGCCAAAACCACTAAACATTTTGTCCAAATTGTTAAAGATTTTGCCAACCCCTCGCCTACATGAAAGCTAACTTAATCATAAAAATCTTATCACAAAAAGCAGCTCGTATTGCTATTATAACAACGAATTCTCTTCAGATATAATTTCTAGTCAGACTTTTCTTTTTTCTCTTTTTTAAATTTCAACTCACTTTCAAATAAATCTGTTGTTGCTGCTGTTTGTTTTTAGCTTCGGTTCAACCCTGAGCACAGCTGCGTAATTGCATATAGTCTCAGTGCATCTAGCAGTGTAGAATAGATGCTAAGCTTTTTCTTTTGACCGGGAAGATAGATTCGTTTCCTGTTGCCGAAACAAAGTAATTCATTTCTCATTTGTTTGTCATTACGGAAATCGAAACTTTGTCATCTCATCTACTCGACTAGTTACGACTTTTCACGCACACATTGGCAGACACTGTCGTTTTATAGTAATGGAAACTAACTTTGTTGGTGTCTTTTCTTTAGCCCAAGGTCAACTCAGGTGATCTATAATCAAAGGTATACCAGCCAGTGACTACTCCGTTTTTTTTCTCAGACAAGGCCGCACTATCGAATATGTTCTTCATTTTAAAGACAGAAGTGGGAACCTCTCTTGAGACTTGAATCTTATTTCTAGTAAGTAGCTGGTCGCATCGAAACTTCTTTGTTGGTTGTACTGTCTGTTCATTTTGATGTATAGCTGGATTATTCTATATAGTAATACCAGTAAATCCAATTGTTCGCTGATTACTGCCTCACCTGGGACACAAGCTACTGCCAAAGAGTTTCCAAATTTCTCTCTTCTGAACAATTCTTTTCATTGGCTCCACGTACACCCACTCTATCATTCCTATAATTTCAGCATTAAGTGTTTCTTATCTGCTTTCTTCTCTTATCTCATAGACTATAGATTAGGGACTACTTTGACTCAATGTTACATCGTATGTGACTAACCCATCACCTGAAACTCTGAATTATAATTTTAGTTTCTTGTCCACTTCGGCGCAGATAGTCTCTACGTCCATATAGATAGAATTAACATTTTTATGGGACACTAACCTAATTGTCGAAGAAAAAGACATCGAAAAGGGCTGATAATTTCACTGAAGTGAATTGCGTAAATGAAAAGCAAAGAGACATAGACGTTGTTGAAGAAACAGAGAAAGGCAATGTAATCGACACTTGCAATTGGGGGAGTGTACTTGACGCAGTGCAATTGGGATAGTATATTTCGCATACTGCAACGAGGACGGTGACTGTATAATTGATTGTGAAATTAACAAATTATAACTGACATAGGGTAGTTGAAACAGAGTAGTTAGGCCAAGACTCAAATGCCGGAGAAGACGCTAGATTTAACCAAAACAAAGCGATCATTTAGCTGCTAAAGAACATGTAGAACTCAAAGAAATTTAACACTAATGTCAAGTTAGTCTTCCTATATGAAGCTGCAACATAGGAATATATTTTAGTGATTATAATGAAACTAATATAGATGTTCATCACCATCTGTCTAAGAAGGATTCTATAGACCTGATACCGCATGATTTAAAACTATCAACAGTACTAACATTGACTACCACCACAACAACGACGACGAACCAATGAAAGGACTTTTATTTTGTCACACGATTTGCTTGTAATAGCAGCCAAATGTCCCTCAAATCACGCCTAAGACAAACAAAGAACATAAATGGACAATATAGTCCCTGCTATACAAACAAGACTGGACAGTGATAACTGGAACATATTTGCACAACAGCAACAACAATAATAAAGTAATTAGCAAAAAAATTACATACCTTTTTCGGTGGCCTCCAATTAGGTGCCATCATTGGTGGTGGAGGTGGTGGTGGAGGAGGTGGTGGTGGAGGTGGTGGTGGTGCTGCTACAGGAGGTGGTACTTGTGTTGGGGGTGGAGGTGGGAGTGGTGAATGAATTGGACTGGTAGGAGACGGAGACTTCGGTTCGTGTACTGTAGCGACAGCTTTCGGTTGACATTCATAAAACCCAGCTTCCGAAGGTTCGACATAGGAATTAGTACGAACTGGTGACTGTAGTTCTCCACACTGAATAATGGTAGGAGAAGCATATCCTCGGCTAAATCCATCTTCTGGATGAGCAGTAAACTTCGTGCGACTTATATCTGGGGAGTGAATATCACTGTAGATATTTGGACTTTGTGAAGAACCGTATTCCGGTGTTTTAGCTGAACTAGTAATACTGACAGGTTTCGCCCAATACAGGTTTTCTTCGGGTCGTTCCCTAAGTTGACATATACCAGCTGAGACAGGTTTCTGGAGAACTGGACTTGAGCTACCATCAAAATCTCTGCTAGGATCTCTATAAGACGTTGGTGAAGTTGTAGCAAATGCTTGAGCATTGTAAACAGGACTAGTTACCGGTGATTTCTGGAGATTTGGATGACTGTCTGTAAAATAGGAAGCACTTTGCGCCGCCGAAGTTGGTGTGAAAGCACTCGACTGATACCCTATATTAGGTTTCACTTCGGCGACACGATTGTTGTAAGAAGCATAATCGTTTGGTTGGGTATAGTGAGGCGACATAGGAGAAGCAGGTGATGGTTTGTACTGTGAAGCAACAGAGTAAGGTTCGTTACGAACATCATTGTTCATGTAGTCTGTCGTTCTTTGGTTAACTGAATTCATGTCGCTGTATTGGGGTCGGCTTTCAGTGTAAACATTAGGGCTGTGATGGTAGGAATCAGTCGGTTCTGTGTAGTACTGACGCGGCGTTGGGGTTACGGGTGAAATGTATCCGTAGCTGTTGGGTTGAGTTGAAGGATCACTAATTGAGCGAAAGCCAGAAGAATAATCGAAAGGAGATTGGTATTGGTTACTGATGTTATTGTTGTACATCGACTGTTGTTGTTGTGGTGCAATGGAAGGTGACATAGTTTGCTGAGTTGGACGCGGAGGTGGATTCTTATATACCGGATAAACTGGAGTCTGGTCGTAACTCGGAGGACTGGTGACCGGTGAAAACACCTCGGCACCTCCCCTTGCAAAGAGAAAGCAAAACAGAATATAGTCAAAGCATAGATATTTTTCAGCAGATAACAAAAGTTAAGGTTCAGTTTGTCGTAAATCACAACGAATCGAACTCTAATTCTCTGAATTTCTTCGAATAAATACATTGAGTTATTATTAGAATATGACTTCACAACTCTTTAGCCGATAAATCGACATCTTTTCAACTCTATAATTGCGACTTATCTATGTGATAAGAAATATTTGTTGTAGTTGTTTAACACCAGATCGAACCTTAATTTTCTGAATTTCTGTACACAGGTACAGCGTGCTATTGTAGGAATAGAAATTAACAACTCTGTAGCCGATAAGCCGGCAACTTTTCAACTCCATGATTACAACTCTTCTATGTGATGCGATAGATATGTGGGAGATCTATATCCTTTGCAGAGCTCTGAAGCTGCTGCCGGAAAAAAAGGAAGCCTACAACTCATACATTGCTATAATAAGAAACAGTGCATCAAGATATGGAGCTTATAACAAGACAGGAGACCTAGAATTATCTGTTTCATATCACAGCACATCATATCATACATTTTCGAATATTTCTAGTTCGAATCATGCCATTACAAATCAATTCTAGTGACTTTCCCTAGGTACCTTGCCTAAACGCAAACCACGCCTACCCAAAGACAAAAGAAATCAATAATTGCTGAATATATAGGCATACAAGATAATATTTGAAGCAATGCATTTGTTTAACCAAAATAAGAGGTCATTTAATGAGGGAGATCTTAAATCTGAATTATCTAAATGAATATGAAAACAGGTACAATAAACATAATCACCAAATTTAATGATGAACTTTTATGATAGGGTTTAGCTTTTGAAAAGGAAATGTCTGTCAGGATTCCATTCCTTATATTGAGTTAAAAAATGTAGTGAAAGTATGTGGCTTAGTGGTTAGGGGTATTCACCTCACGATCATATCAATTTCGTGAGTTCGATTCTTGGAAGCGCGTTGTGTCCTTGAACAAGACACTTTATTTCACGTTGCTCCAGTCCACTCATCTGGCAAAAATGAGATGTACCTGTATTTTAAAGGGCCAGCCTTGTCACATTCTGTTTCACTCTGAATCTCTTTGAGAAGTACGTAAAGAGTACGCGCGTCTGTGGAGTGCTCAGCCACTTGCACAATAATTTCACGAGCTGGCTGTTCCGTTGATCAGATCAGCTGGAACACTCATCGTCGTAACTGACGGAGTGCCAGTTAAAATGTATCTTTAAAATATTCTTAATGATGAGTGTAAACGTAGTTGTTGACTGATATGGTGACTTTAGCACAAAACAAACATTTTGAGAATGTTCTTGCAGTCAGCTTACACACGATTCACGTTGTACATTGGCATATACGGTAATTATAGGAAACATAAGGATGACCAGACATGACGAGCAGATAAATGGTGGAGGCGTTTGTTAAAATCAAAACTCGTCATCTGTTCCCTTTTCACGAATTACACATACACACACACACGCGCGCGCGAAAGAATTCCTTTACACTTTTACTTGTTTCAGTCATTTGACTGCGGCCATGCTGGGGCACCGCCTTTAGTCGAGCAAATCGACCCCAAGACTTATTCTTTGTAAGCCTAGTACTTATTCTATCGGTCTCTTTTTGCCGAACCGCTAAGTTACGGGGACGTAAACACACCAGCATCGGTTGTCAAGCGAAGTTGGGGGGACAAACACAGATACACAAACACACACACACACACACACACACATATATATATATACATATATACGACGGGCTTCTTTCAGTTTCCGTCTACCAAATCCACTCACAAGGCTTTGGTCAGCCCAAGAGGCTTTGGTCGGCCCAAGAGGCTTTGGTCGACCCGAGAGGCTTTGGTCGGCCCGACTGGCCACATTTAAGACGATGATATCGATTATTCAACAATGATAATGATGATAGTGATAGCAATTACATCGATCATCATCATCATCATCATCATCATCATCATCATCAACACCAACGTCGTCATCGTCGTCGTCGTCATAATCAACGATAGCACTTACGCTCCTACTTTGAAAAAGTGGTATAAGCGAGGTGCCGGCTGCCTCACCAGATGTTACTGACAGAAATAACTTCAGCCAAAGCTGTTTATCACATCTCACAGTTAAAGCTCGCAGCGCAACGTTATCACTCGCTCGTCGGCCGTCCATCCGTTTTTATCATCTTACCTACCATTCACACCTTCCTGTTTGTACTCGCTCATTCTCTCTCTCTCTCTCTCTCTCTCTCTCTCTCTCTCTCTCTCTCTTCCAACACCATCGTACCTGCGGTAGAATTATTACTGCTGTTGATACTACAGTAACTGATGCCACTGCATTTCAAATAACTACTACTACTACTACTACTACTACTACTACTACTACTACTACTACTACTACTACTACTCTCTTTTGCTTCTGTTTTGTTAGTGTTACTCCGTTCCTTCAAACTGTAACACACACACACACACACACATCCACACCACACCACACCACACTGATTCTCAGACTAATTTTGTTCAGTTTATTATCGTTCACCCTCGTCTCCCTTTAACTCCCTAATTTCTCTGAATAGAACATAAGCATTTTATAATATGAAAAATGTTATTTCAAATAATATATATATATTTACAGCTATTTTACATACATACATGCATACATACATACATACATGCATACATGCACACATACATACATACATGCACACATACATATATACATACGCACGCATATATACAGCATCAAAAAGGTACACCGGGAGGTGCGACTCGTTGCCAAAAGGTTTGTTTATCTATCTGTCTCTGTCTGTCTGTCCGTCCGTCCGTCTGTGTGTGTGTGTGTGTGTGTGTGTGTCTGTCTGTCTATCTATCTATCTATCTATCTATCTATCTATCTACCTATTCTCTGTTGTGCGTGTATGTGTGAGCGCGCGCACACGCAAGTACACACACACACACACACATTCTCCCCTAACTTAAAACGTGTATCTAATTTTAAAGCATCTTTTCCTACTTCATTCATTCTCTATTCTCAGGAAATGTGATCTAGGAAAACTCAAACTTTTGCACCTATGCGTCATACGTATGCAACCAAAATACTTCGGGTACGCATGCACTGATTCTGGGAGTAGGGCATTCATTAGCCAACCAGCCCGCGGGCGTCTATGTGGTAGCTCGACCTGGTGAAAATAGCAGCCGAATTCCTCTCAAGATATACTCTATCGTCTTAAAAACGTACAAGGCATGTAATGTAGACTTGGATGCGCAATAATCGAGAGAAGGACGGAAAGGTCGCAGCTGGAACGCTTTTGATCACTGGTCTGCCATAGGTAGTGATAACCCGAGGCAAAACAACCTTCAATGGTAACATGATAACTTAGTTTCCTTCAATAACAGAAAAACAATCGTTACATACATACACACCAAAAGGAAACCATTTAATATTGCACATGAACCAAAATCCAAGTAAATAGACTTAACGACGCTACAGACACAAAATTTTGCAAGCTTAGATGATTTCCCATGGCATCTTCACAGACAAGGTATTTTCTTTAAGACCAGAAAATAATCCAGCTCGGATCAGTTGTTGATTTTCGTATTGTTGTTGCTTAGCTCTGTTCTATCCCTAATCGAATAGATCTATGATCAAGGGGGTTTCAACTTTCACTATCCGAAGTGTTTGTATATTTGAGACTACATTAAAAATATATTACTAAGTTTTAAATAAAGAAAAGATGAAGGAGGGGCTGCATTATATTCAAGATCGCATTTTATTCCTGTACATGCAGAACGTCATTTCAGTTAAGATAGCTTCTGTAAAAATTTCAAAGTGACAAAAATTGTGACAAAGAAATCTTATTTTAATTAATGCAATTGTGATTTAAATAGTTATTAAAATCCTCAGTATATGTTGTTGTTGTTGGCACTCCGTCGCTTACGACGTCGAGGGTTCCAGTTGATCAGATCAACGGAACAGCCTGCTCGTGAAATTAACGTGCAAGTGGCTGAGCACTCCACAGACACGTGTACCCTTAACGTAGTTCTCGGGGATATTCAGCATGACACAGTGTGACAAGGCTGGCCCTTTGAAATACAGGTACAACAGAAACAGGAAGAAAGAGTGAGAGAAAGTTGTGGTGGAAGAGTACAGCAGGGTTCGCCACCATCCCCTGCCGGAGCCTCGTGGAGCTTTAGGTGTTTTCGCTCAATAAACAATCACAACGCCCGGTCTGGGAATCGAAACCGCGATGCCGCTGCCCTAACCACTGGGCTATTGCGCCTCCACTCCTCAGTATATAATCAGTACTTTATCTCCTACATAAAGTACATTAGATTGTACAAACCAATTGGGAGTTGGAAATCTATACAGTCACTCCATCATATCTTACACCAACTCATTGTATAATCAACCTTTAGGTCTACACAATATCTATGTAAAAGACGAGATGGTCCTGGCTGGAACGTCTCCTCAATCAAGGCTGATCTGGGACACAACAGAGAAGGATTTCTTTAAAATAGCACATTCCAAACAAACTACACAAACAAAATATTCTTTAACATGAGAAAACGATCAGAAATGCTATAAATAGTTTATAAATAACAGCTGACGCTAACGCTGATGATGAATAGCTTTGGCCAGCTATATTCCGTAGGATGGAAGCGATAAATATAAACAAATGACGTGAAATAAACTGCGAGAAAAATGCTACGATTTTCTCTGATCTACAACTGTGTAGATAAAGACTGTTCCGACCGAACCCAATACGAAGTTTGTAACATTGATATAGATTATAATTTATGACGTAGGGACAGAACACCTATTGCCTATTGTAGACACATGAACCAGCGTATATCTGAATAACTGTGTGTGTGTGTGTGTGTGTGTGTGTGTGTGTCTATTGACTAGCATTAATGTAACTCTTATACAATAAATACCCAGGTGAATTATAACTAGTAAATTTATCTCTGGTAAATTTATCTCTCTTCGAACTCTAATGATTCCACCAGCTTACCCGTGTCTGGTTTAGGCATAAAATCAGCAATTTTAGGAGAAGAGAGCTGGACAACTTGAATCGTACTTTATTTTAACGACCCCCAGACGGATGATAGTTGACTCTCGTGAGAACGTAAAGAACCAGAAGAAATATCGTAAAGCATCTTTTCGGACGCTCTAACGAGTTTGCCAGCACGTTATGTTTCTTCACTTAATAATTGTTTCTAATTTTGAGGGGACGAGATTAGTCAATGCTATCGATATTAGTACTTGACTGGTACTTTATTTTATGAAACCCGGAGAGAAGAAAGACAGAATTGACCTCAGCGAAATTTGAACTCAGAATGAAAAATGTCGGAATTAATATTGTAAAAGATTTTGTCTGCCGCTCTAGCGATTCCACCATTCCATCTTCCTTAGCTGATCGAAAAGTAATCCTTTCTGCTATAGGTACAAAGCTTGAAATTTTGGATGAAGGGCTTGTCAATTACATCGACCCCAATGTTCAACTGGTACTAACATTATCGACCCCGAAATGGATGAACAGAAAAGTCAACTTCGGAGGAATTCGAACTGAGAATGTGAAGACAGACGAAATGCAACTAAGCATTTTGTCTGGCGTGCAAGCTCTGCAAGCTCACGATTTAGTTGAAGAATAGTACAAAGAAAATAATTACAGAGAAAAGCAAGCAGCAGAAAATACGAATATTTCACTTTGAAAAGTAATGAAATTATTTTCGAAGAGAAAGATTTTAACCACGGCACAATATGGTTAGATAGACTATGAGACAAACAGCTTAATCTTAGAAAAATCAGATGTTCAAATAACTGCGATATAAATAAGATATATACATCACGTGTCTTCGCTATTCAGCAATGAGCCAATAGATAAAGGCAAGAGTGACACATCGAAGCTCCACAATAGGATACAAAAGAATGGATCATATATGTTAGTCCAGTAGGGATTAATATGCATATATATTAGAGACCGATAAGGCCAGACTTAATTCCAACTTATTTAGATGTTATATAGCCTCAGGCCAATCCAGATGAGCAGGTTCATGATCAAAGGCTTTCCTGTAGTGGCTATCCCATCATTCTCTCGAATTTAGGAATGCATTATCTAATGAGTCTCTTATTTACTAAGATAACAGAGTGAAATCTGACGGACATTTTGTAGCTATTTCTGACATGCCGAGTTAGTTTGTAAAATAGCGCTGTATTAAAGGATGAGAGATGAATTCCCTCATCCTACTAGAAAGAAAATAACTGTCTACTTCAGGTATCTTTTCTAGAAGTTCTGGAAACTAGTGCTTTGGCCTTTGTAGGCACTCCGAAATCAGTGAGATCAATGTGGTTAATATTCATCTTGTGTTGCACATTAACGGTTCCTGAAAAATTATAGGGAAGGAGAGATTTCCAGAGGACAGACTTTCCGGGGAACAAAGAACTGGTCCTGGTGGTTAGTCTGACACAGCGGAGTAGGTAGGGAGTGGACGTAATGTTAAGCCATCTGTTGTAGCAGCAGAAAAGGAGTGCGCGCGTACATACTCATTCTCTCTTCCCCTCCCCCCTCTCTCTCCCTCACACATACACACAAAGTACAAAACATCTACGGATCAGAAGATAGAGTATGTTGGAGAGTTACTTAAAGGCAATGAATTAGACAGTAGATTAATAAGCTTGGATTATCGGAAATGCTTTCAGTGGATTTGAACTTGAAACCTACAAAAACAAAATGTCTAATACTTTATTCGCACGACCATCTTCCTTCATGTCAGCTGTGGTATATAGATGTTGTTTGTGTGTTGCTGTACGGTCCTAACCTCTGTTGTAAGAGTTAACGCAACCAATCTGGCATTTACTAGTAAAATGATGCTGATATTTCCCTTTCATTCAGGCGGCGAGCTGGCCGAAACGTTAGCACACCGGGCGAAATGCTTAGAGGTATTTCGTCTGTCTCTACATTGTGAGTTCAAATTCCGCCGAGGTCGGCTTTGTCTTTCATCCTTTCTGGGTCGATAAATTAAGTACCAGATAAATTAAGTACCAGTTGATCTAATCGACAATCCCCTCCCCCAAAATTTCGGGCCTTGTGTCTAGAATAGAAAAGAATGTTTCCCTTTCATTTAGATGACGTAGTGTGTATTGAAATGCCAAACATAGCTATCAACAATCAACCTGCCACAGAAGAATTTTCCTTTCGTTAAATCTTTCGTTTCAAAACTATATAACATTATTCAAAAACAATAATAACCATTTCTAGCTTTGGCAAAAAAGCGCACCTTTTAAGAAACGAAACAAGTCGATTTAATCGAACCAGTACACTTCGCTGGTATGTATTTTAGCAACAATCCCGGAGGTTCAAAAGTGAAAGTATCTCAGATCTTAAAGTGTCGTAACAAAATATTACCATGCATTTCTACTGGTACTCTATTACTTCAGCCACACCACCACTCTAATAGCAACACTGAAGGTGAATAGGGTTTTCCTAGACTCGAATGGTAAATCGGTGGTTCTGGGCGTGAGCATCAGCAAAGGAAACTGGGCTCATCAAATTAGTGTTCGTTTGCACCCAAATTGGAGCAAGTAGACCATATTTCTTAAGACCCCAAGAGAAATTCCTGGGAATATCTCGCTCATTAATGTTATTAGGCGAATGGAATGGCATTTTGGACGCACACAAGAACTTTGTGAGTGTAGCCGATAAAGTGAGATGCAAAAATTTTGCAAACCTCAGACACTTCTGTCTGACAGACTTCACCTTGATTTCCCGAATGCGCTAATGTGAACCTCGTCTAATCGCAGCAGGTCATCCAGGTCATATTTAGATAGAATTTTCGCTAGGTTAACAGACAGGATTACTTAAGTTGTCACAATTTCTGACAGTTGATTACTTTGACCTCAAACCCGCGACCTGTATAGGCAACTTAAAATAAATATACATGAGCTTGGTTGCTGGAAGCTAAACGCATCTTTTGTGGCGATGGAAGATTTCAGGGGCCGGATCACCGAATTAGTTAAGCGGGAGTTGATGGGAACCACCATCAGTAACATGCAGAGGGTTAGGTTAAAGAGAAAGATTAGGATAACATGATTTCATAAACAGATAACCAAAGAGAATACAGGATACAAAAGGAATTAACGGTTTAGAAGGGACCCGTAGATACGAGTGCTTTCATTGGTTTCATGTAAGAAGTAAGTCCTACTTATAGGCTGTGTGCGTCACAATACGACACTTATTTTTGGGTGGATCGCATTAAGTATTACAAACTAGAATGTCGCCTGTCATAATAGTGGTTAATTTGGAAGTATATCTTTATCACCATAGGTAAACAGTTACTCTTAGTATTAAATATTATATATTTACATAAACATACATACATATACACACATATGTGACTCTGTAAACCCATTGCTTCTTTACCACCGCCTAACTATTGCTTGTCAAGTAGTTGAACCGTAGTTATGTCTGTGTGTGTGTGTGTGTGTGTGTTTGTGTGTAAGTGTGCACCAAGTATGCGTCGTCTATCGACTACGTGGTTTTTATCATGTTACCATTACTCTGCTACTCCTTGCCAATTTCAACCTTCCTCTATTGACTTTAACTTTTTGTGTTATCCCTCCTTGTATCTCTCGTTTACTCCCTCTTTTCCTCTCTCTATAAGAAAAGTATGACTGGAGAATTAACGAATTAACCAACCAATATCAGCTATTATTATATAGAGATATTTGTAAGGCGGCGAGTTGGCAGAATCATTAGTATGCCGGGCATCCTTACGTTCTGTGTTCAAATTGCGGCAGAGTCGACTTTGCCTTTCATCCTTTCAGGTTCGATAAAATAAATACCAGTTGAACACTGGGTCGATGTGATCGACTTATCCCCCCCCCCCTTAAATTGCTGACCTTATACCAAAATTTGAAATTATTATATAAAAATATTTCACTCTTTATCTAAACCGAGTTCTCTCACTGCTTGTTGATTTATATAACGCAGTACTCTGTCTCAATATATGCATGTATGTGTATGTGTATGTGTATATATATATATATATATATATATATATATATATATATATATATATATATATATATAGACACACGCCACATGCGCACAACGAATTTAGTGCAGTTTTCATCCACAAAATTCTATTTATAAAATATAAGTTAGCTCGAAGCCGCGCAACAGGATCGAAATCGTAGCCACGTGCTTCCGAAACTACACATAGCTATATCAGTGCCTAAAACTCGACATAAAATTCTAGCATCTTTAAAAGAACAAATTTTCGTACAGTGTTTTTCTAGAATGGGGGATAAGAATAATTGCATATCGTGTAAGGTCAGTACTGTCTGTTCTTTAATTTGAATTAGTGCAGACGAGACATTGGAAAAGGAAACGTAAATTTTAAAAATCGTGCCGTTCTGGGTAAGGGGAAAGGAAAGTGTCCAGTATGTTGTCTGGGAACTGGTAACAGGAAATGGAAAGGCTTGTGTAGCGAGTTGATTCAAAGAAGAGAAAATTACCAAGTGCAAAAGAATTCACTGAGAAGCATCAGTCTTTGGCAAACTGTATCTTCTCATGAGCGAAATACCCGAAATCCTCATCCTCACAGAGGAAACGTATATTACATAATATCTAAATTACAAAACAAACTTACTTCTTTATAGTCAATTGCAAATTGTTTCCGCATGCCCTTATAAGGTCTTGACTTTCGCCGTGTGACAAATTAGAAGCATTAGCGGTGCCAATCTTAAGAATCACATCACCGGCATCTAGACGTGATGCAGCAATACTTCCGGATGTCACCTGAGAGAAAAAGAGAGAAGAGAGAAAAGAATTACTTTTGGGTTTATATGTTATTGGATGCGATGATTACACACACACACACACACACACACACACATCTCAAATGAGAAAGGAAGGTGATCTCAAAAACCAAGAATTCTATAAATTTGACTTGCTATCAAAGTAAAGATAGTCTGATTGGCTGGAAACATAAGGGCATCTGTGGAGATGCATTTCTGCCCGAATAGACGTAAGCAGCACAACAGCTTCCCAACCTTATCTCTAATGGAACGAGAAACTTAGATATATATAATAAAGAAATAAAGAGTAGAACTCATTTACGACCTGGGTAATTTGCACAAATAAAACGAATACATAAATGCATGCACGTATGTATGTATGTATGTATGTATGTATGTATGTATGTATGTATATATGTGCAATATGGCCGAAGAGTTAAGAAATTCGTTTCGCAATCATGAGGTCTCGGTTTCGATTCCATTACGCGGTATTTTGGGGGAAGTATAATCAACCTTCTTTGACTTCGAGTCGGCTCATACTCTGATTAAAACTGGGTAAACAGAAGCTATGGAAACTTGCTGGACGGATTGTACCTTGTTATTCAAAGGTCCAATCTTCTAATACAAAATCAGATTCTGCTTTTAGAGTCCATACTTGCATTTGGAAATATTCTTCATCCGGTCTTTGTCTTCGGGTACTGAATAGTATGTATGTGTATGAACTGACATGTACCACAACGATTGTCAATGCGTTTGGATACCATGGACGTTTTATCATTGCTGTTTAGATCAAACTTTTCCTTTGTGAATAATTTTTTCAAGTTTTTCCGTTGCGTTTTACTTTGAGAAAGTATTTGATCAGTTCGTTACTTTTCCTGATGATAGGAATGTTTGATTCGATGACGGTAAAAATATTTTGATGAAATAGAATGCGAGTCTCATTAAAAGGTATGATAATCTGGTTTGGTGTTCCTCTTTCATGGGCTGCTCTAAGTTATTCTGTAGGTATTTTTTTTACAGGTTTTATACCGTTAATAGTGAAAAGTTTTGTTTCAGCAGAAATCCCCTGAGTTCTGTGAGACTTTGGTATCCATATCATCAACAACAGTACAAAATTTCTTGGTCAGACAATATAGGATGTTACGTTTTGTCTGTTCTGGCTGGCATGATTTGAACTGCAGGGATGCGCTGTAGCTTTTATGACCATTTCACCTTTTTGCACGCCAGCGAACTAGCCCTTCCATTGCAGATGCATTAAGAGCCCTATTAATTAACAACAGCTTAATGAGATAGTCACTTAATTCATTACAGATTCGATATTTAGTGCCAAGAATCCGATAAACTTTTTTTCTTGTCTTGCTATAAAAGATCAGTTCGGTATTTCTTTCAGAGTAGAACGTGTTATGTGCTTCTTCAATTATATATGCCAAATGAGGTATAAAATTTACTGCAGTTTTCTTATTATTTGATCCACTTTTACCATGCAGTTTGATATGTAGAAAGTTTCAATTTAAAAAAATTTAAAGAAAAATTCAAGGCATCTCTTACTATTCCCAATTCCAGATTATACTTATTTAAATGTTTGATTTGTAATGTTAATTTAATTGTTGTTTTATCGTATAGCAAAATTGTCCAGTGGCATAAAAGATATTAGAGCTTTCTCCCACTATTTCCATAATATTTCTAGGTATGTATACGTGTTTTGAACTTACTGAAGATCCTACGACTGTATAGGTTCTTCGATTTTTAAAAAATATTATGGTAGTTCATTTATGTTAAACTATTTCGCAGTTTCAGTCGACCTCTCTCCATTTTGAAGTTGATTTTATGTTTCATTTCTAGACTAATCTATTTTCTTGTCTGTTTTGCATTTGTCATTTGAAATTCTACTTTTCAATCTTGAAAACATTAAACAAAATTTTAAAAAATGAATCGAATTTTAATATACAGTAACTTAACCATCGTAAAAGTGAAAGTAAAACCAACGAAAAACGTAAAAGAAAAAATGAACGAAAACATCGAAAATATGAAGAGAGATTTATAAATGCACACATAATTAATAACAAAGAGAAAAAGAAAAAAATAACCAACCCAAACCGTGCAAACATAGTGTTGTTTAAACCGAAGGACAGCTGTATACGCAGAGAGAGAGAGAGAGAGAGAGAGAGAGAGAGAGAGAGAGAGA
>NC_068983.1:141798728-141803762 GCF_001194135.2 Octopus bimaculoides | reverse complement strand
GAGAGAGAGAGTGTGTGTGTGTGTGTGTGTGTGTGTGTGTGTGAGAGAGAGAGAGATGGATAAAGTAAGGGAATTGTGAGGTCGGAAAAGTTCGCACAAGTGTGCGTGTATATGTCTGTGTGTGATACGGGATTTACTGCGTATTCGTGAACGAACGAAATTTAGAGCATTTATTTTGTTAAAGCACTTACGCTTTCGGACTGTTTTGATCACTATACATATTAACTAGGGTGTTATATTCGTTTTGTGGATTAGTTTAGATTAAAAAAAAAATGAAAGACCAGCACTAGAACAATAAGTAAAAGACAATCGAAATTTCGGTATTTAAGGCAACAGAGCGTTGAATTTTCCGATTTATGCCCAGTCAGATTTCAAGTACTCACTAGATGCTATAAACAAAAGTTCCCAAGGATATATTTTTTCGTTTCTACAAGTAGACAGGCAACCCTCTATTTGCCCTTTATACCACAAATTAATTTTTCCAATTCCTCCCATCCTTTCGATTGCCATTAATGGAATGAGATAAGTGGCTTAATGCACGAAGATTAATCAATGACGGTCTGATTTGCAAGTGAGCAAAAACCAAATGACAGGATTCGGTACAATCGGGTTCGCAACCCCTACAATTTAATCAAACACGCTACTTCATTAGTTGAAATTCAGATTTAAGGGTTAGTCACTGAGTCGGTAAACGTCAATTCGCATAGTTTTCCTCAAGGATAAAAATCTAAAGGTCAGTTCAAATGTCAAACTGAGGTATAATGGCAGAAGGTCAAACATACTGGTAACTTTTAAATCAATCCAAATGTTGGATAGTTTTTCTTTATTACTAAAGAGAAAAAAAAAATTGCTATAATCATGTACTCTTCAGTTTTAAACTGAACAGTATAGTTGAAACGGTAGTATTTTCTTTGTCCAACTAAAATAACACATATGGCTAGCAACTATCTTTGCTTTCTATGCCCTAACAGACATAACCTCTCCTATTCTCTTGTATCTGACATCTATCAACTTCTTACAGAAGACTAACCAGTACCTACATTTTACTATATTTGTAGAATATGCTTATCTTTCTATTACCATTCTCTCTTTCTCATAATATATATATATATAATATACATGACTACATATATATATTTACATGACATAGTATACATATACACGCACGCACACACACACATACAGACACATGCGTACACGAACCATATTGTGTATATATATATGTACATACATATACATATATATATATGTGTACATACATATGATGTATATATATATATATATATATATATATATATATATACACATGAGATAAATATTTATTCTTTTACTATTTCCAGCCCGATAGCTGCAGCCATACTGGAGCTGTTACAGTATGTAATCCTGATTTTCAATGGAGAGGATTTGGTGGTGCAAGCCCTTGAAGCATCTTTAATGTATAAATCGCTACATATATTTCCCATCAAGTCTCCTGGGAGTTGAATCGTAGCGCTTTCAATCTTTTCCAGTAACTCAGTCGTTGCATCATCGTTTGATTGCTTCGTGTAACATCGCTTGATTGCTTCTAGATCTGCTGTTGGTCTACAGCTATTTGAAAAAGAGAGTTATTTAAAAATATAAGTATGTTATCAATTTGATAATGATTCCTCAACATAAGAAAAAGAAACCTAGAAGCGAATTTTTCCGCTTAAGTAACACTCTCTCCCCTTTAGAAGTAGTTCCCAGTAATACCACCACTGAAGGTATTGTCTTCTGCAAATAGTGCAGAAGAACAAGCTGGTTTCAGAGAAAATAAAAGCGCCATAGAACAAACATTTAATCTCAGATTCCATGTTGAAAATCATTTTGAGCATCCAAGAGAATTATACCACGTCTACATCGATTTAAAAAAAAATCCTTCGACAGGGTTTGGTACGAAGTGCTATGGGCCACAATGAAAAAGTACATCATCCCAAAGCAGACTGAAGTCGTCAGACAACAATGCGAGAAGAGTAACTAGTGTTGTTTACTATAACCGAACGACTGGTAACTGGTTTCGAACAACAGCAGTAGTACGTCATTCTCCTTGACGTACTACTCTCCTGCACTCTTTAGCATCTTTCTAGAAAGAACCATGTCAAATGCACTCGAAGACCATCACCAGCCTCCGATTCGCCGCTGACATCGATGGCCCGACAGGAACAAAAACAGAGTTGGAAAACTTGAAACAGTTATACAGTACATCAAAGGCATACAGTATGACAATAAGTGCAGAGAAAACCAACCAAAATTATGGCCAACGGCAACAAGAATGTGCCAGAAATGACATCACATTGATCGGACAAACACTAGAAACTGTCAGCAAGTTTAGCTACCTAGCAGCTATCGTCAATGACGAATGATCCAGGCTAGAATCCTCTCACAAATTGGACAGGTAACAGCAGCGTTCTGAGAACTCAGGTCAATCTGGGAAGAGAGGAACATTATGTTCTGCACAAAAGTCAGACTTATACGATTTCTTGTGATTTCCATATTTCTATACGCCTGCAAGGCACAGTGGAAAGTGAACGATTACAAGGCAGGCCATGGAAGATATGAGCTTGAAACATCAAGGAATGGACAGACTTCATTTGCGCTAACATGCAGTGAGCAGCATATAACTGAAAGGCAGCAAAATCTGGTTGCGACGTCGTCAACGACTGCCCAATGACCACACGGTCAAAAGATAGGATATAGCATATAGGACTAAATGTGTTCTAAAAAAATGGGTAGGGTATTTCACAAATCTATTTACAACCAATCCACAGTTGGATGGAATAGATCTTAAAATTCTTTAACCCTAATATAGAGGACATCAAAATTGTCATTAAACTGATCAGCTCAGGAATATCCTAGGAACTAATGTTATACTAGCTGAAGTTAACTTCGTAATCACTGTCAGCCTTTTTCTAGTCAATCCGTCCGTCCGTCCGTCCGTCCGTCCGTCCGTCCGTCCGTCCGTCTGTCCGTCTGTCTGTCTGTCTGTCTGTCTGTCTATCTATCTATCTATCTATCTATCTATCTATCTATCTATCTATGTTAACCACTCAAATCTTCATATTAGAAGTTGCCACACATTTATTAAAAGAAGGAGAAAATTAAAGCGACATTGCACAGAACCACGTGCAATACGTAATACATCATATCACTTCATAGTCTATTTATAAATGCTTTCTAGAAAGGAAAAACAATAAAAATTCCTGGTTCAAAATTAAATTTATCCAGCTTTTCTCATGAAAAGTCTACATCTATTGAAAATGGTTGCTAAGAATATTTATCATAAGATTAACTTACTTAAGGTGACCTTGTTCAGCTTACATAGTGGTTCAAAATCGCAAGACACTAGACTCTAACATGTCGCCGGCTGTCTCTGTGCTTGAATATTTATCAAGATTTACGTTTAGTTCCTACACTTATCACATCGAACTGTTTCCTATTGTAAACGCATGAACGTGCTTTCTTTTGACAGTCAAATTTCTTTCCTGCCGTCTTCAGACGATATCCATTCAGAATTAAAACAATAACAGATAACTCTATTACACCGCCTTACTTTTTATTTTGCAAGTTTTTGTCCTTGATGTCGTCAACTATTCGAGTTATAGTTAATGAACCTAAGTGACTTCATAATGGTATTATAGGTGTTCTTTATAACAGATACGCGTGGGCGTGCGTATTTTCGTTCCACTTTTAAAACTCACTACGTCATACATATGATTCTTATCAGATCTGTTTCTTCAAACGGTTTTTGAAGAAATGGTATCACAAAACTCTAAATATTAAGCATACATTTAACATTAAGAAGAGAAATAAATAAAAGAATATATCTAATTTCATACTCTAATAAATTAATAGTGTTTTATATTTTGTTCGTACAGTCCTGGCATGCTATCTCTCTCCCCCTCTCTCTCAATATAATGATAATAATAATGATAATAATAATAATGATAATAATAATAATAATAATAATAATAATAATAATAATAATAATAATAATAATAGTAACCATAAGAGCATCACAGCAAACCACAGCACATACCCAAGGCACACAGAGCTGCGCTCGGTAGTGAAGTGAAAGCACGTTATAAAAATAAAACTACTGAATAATAATAATAATAATAATAATAATAATAATAATAATAATAATAATAATAATAATGCTATCGAGAAGCATTACTTGTTCGGGATAAGCTCTACAGGCACAGTTCGAGAGACATCGGACCGACTTGCCCGAGATGCTGTCTGAGCGACGAAACCGTTCTGCACGCACTCGTGCAGTGTCCAACCATTTCGGACCTCTGGGCTTATGCCGAACGGCTGCTGTCACGTGTGGGACGACTCTATCGTGAAAATTGCTCCGCCACCTTCCCTCAACCGGGAAGGCAAGGCAGTCTTCATCGTACTGGTGGCCATGCGGAAAGAATGTGTGTGGTGGACTCGAGCGAAAGGATTAGAGACAAACACTTACCTCTCTGGCCAATCGCTCATCAACTTTTTCAAGTACCACTTTACAACTTGAAAAGGAAGGTGAGAATGGAGAGGCAAGTTTTGTCTCATGAAAATTTCAAAAAAAGGTGGATGAATGTAGCATAGATGGTGCGTGCGAGTGACGAAACCACTTTGAGTATGATCCTGTAAATTGAAAAAAGCGAGAGAGAGAGAGCACATTTTGCTCTCATGTGTTTATTCCCTCCCTGCCTGAGGTTACCGTGGTCTTTTCCGTAGGCTTTTCTTTCCACGGATAAACCTAATCTTGCTTTTTACATTTTAAAAATTCTTTGATATACGACCCCTTTTGATCGCCTTTTTTTCCCCCGATCCCTTTTGATCGGAATTTTACCTTTTTCCCCCCCTTTTTCTTTTTCATTTTCGAAAAGGAAAGCTCTACATTTGTTTTTGTCCCTTCTGTGTTCAGCTCTGTGTGGCCAATAAAGAAAGTTATCTATCTATCTATCTATCTATCTATCTATCTATCTATCTATCTGTCTGTCTGTCTGTCTGTCTATTTATCTGTCTACC
>NC_068983.1:141797303-141798063 GCF_001194135.2 Octopus bimaculoides | reverse complement strand
ATATATATATATATATATACACACACATACATATACACATAGGTGTTCATAAGTAAATACGTAAACACGCACGCACACACATACTACTTAATTTTTTTTACTGCTTACAGCTACTTTAAAGCAGTTATCTAATCGTAGCCATATCGTTATTTGCTTTCCTCTCCTGCACACCATCTTGAGCAAGTGTCTTCTACCAGAGCTTCGAAGTTTGCGAGATTATATAACGTGTGCATCTTACACATGATTTTATTTTCTATATATGTGAAATGTCGATGTGCATATGTACATGAATACACGTAATCAAGTACTGTTTGGAACTTGGTGGTCTGCCATATGCACCAACCACTCCATCGCATAGAAGTAAGAACACACATTATAAGAAATAACCTAGATATTCTCCAGGTTTGATAAAAAAAAAGGTACTAGTTACTATAATATTGACAGTTCCTTCCCCTCAGGTGTAAGGCTCTTGTGTAAATGTTACCAATTAATATCTTAGAGAATAACATATTACTCTTTTACTCTTTTACTTGTTTCAGTCATTTGACTGTGGCCATGCTGGAGCACCGCCTTTAGTCGAGCTAATCGAGCCCAGGACATATTCTTTGTAAGCCTAGTACTTATTCTATCGGTCTCTTTTTGCCGAACCGCTAAGTTACGGGAACGTAAACACACCAGCATCGGTTGTCAAGCGATAGTGGGGGGACAAACACAGACACACAAACACACATACATACATACATATATATATATATATATA
>NC_068983.1:141790850-141797105 GCF_001194135.2 Octopus bimaculoides | reverse complement strand
ATATATATATATATATACATATATACGACGGGCTTCTTTCAGTTTCCGTCTACCAAATACACTCACAAGGCTTTGGTCGCCCCGAGGCTATAGTAGAAGACACTTGCCAAAGGTGCTACGCAGTGGGACTGAACCTGGAACCATGTGGTTGGTCGGCAAGCTACTTACCACAGAACCACTCCTGCGCCTTTTTTTTTCTTTGATTAAGGGATGTATAGCCGATTAGACCGAACTCAATGCTATTACTGGTACTTAAAGCCATTCAAACTTACTATTGTCGATATGAGTAAGATTCGTAGTAAATAAGTTTAAGAAACCGGATTGCTTTTGTAGGAAACAAAATGAGAAAATGTGATATTGTGCAGAAAGTAGACAATGAGGAACACATCATTCATTGGCATCTTCAATAGAAACTAGAAAAGTGAATTTATCCAACTGGTATTGCAAGGAAGATGACCGAGTTGGGATAGCAATGTAATAAAAATTGGTTACGCATGCAACGGAATAAGGAGTGCCAGGATTAAAGTAAGCCAAAAAATATTTGGGAAGAGGTAAGTAGATAAAGTTTTAAAGTTCAGCCTCGTAGAGGAAATGACGAAAATAGTGTCGGGTGGATAGAAGCTGTTATACAAAACTCGTCCACTGCATACCAACAAGAAAAAAATATTATTCTGATGGTAATGGGGATGAGGATAATAACAATGATATTGGTGATGATGGCAATAGCTGTATTATTCAGTAGCCTCAGTCAGCCTGGCTCATTCGAACACAGGGTGCGATTCAGAAGACCAACAGAGAACATCATGCTTTAAAACGATCTAGGCCCACGCTCACGTTCTGCCATGCATTATTTTGGTATTGTGAAGTAGCATTGTGATAAATCGTATGTTTCATCTAGCTTGTTTTTAAATTTTGAGATATTTCTGAGCTGATTGCAGAGAAGCCCATCTTGGTGGACTCAGTCGGGACTTGTAAATAGTTGGCAAAGCGCCATATAGTTCGAGTTCGACCAAGATAGAATTTTGCACTTCTTCGTTTGTGTTCTATTTCATAGTTGTAGTGATATGCATTAAAATTTTTTTTAGATTAAATGTGATAAAACTGTACGCTTGAAGCATTCTTCAGTTATGTCTAGCGGAGGAAGTGGTTGTAGCAGTATTGGTGTGTTCATGTTGTGTGTATGTGCCCGCACATTCATGTGAGCGTGTGAGTTTGAGAGAGCAGTGCTGACAATGTTTGTGTGCTACGCAAAATATATGCGTAAAAATATCCTCACATTCACAGACAACTGTTGTAAATCGAGAGAAGAAAGAAAAATATCACCTTATAGACAATTTTGAAGGAAGGAGAGATTTTAGTTGCTTCCTTGGCATAGCAACTAGTTGCATCGCCGATCTTTAAAAACAAAATAAAATAGTGAAAAGAATAAACCTACAATAAAAAGTAATACGAAAAGAACGAAAAGTAAAACAATACGTAAATGAGTAGGTGTTAAACAATTTCGAACATTTCTGAAACCACTTACACATCCTTAACTGAACGTAGTCTCACTTCCTAAATAATGCAGCTGCCGACCTGCTTCGCTCATCTTACATTTATTTTGTACAATAACGAACCGAGCTGGATGATTTACTGTATATAGATCAGTGATTCACCTTCCTCAGTTCAAATTGACTTTCCATTCTGCCAATTCAGTTTTATATACTAGCAGTAATGCACTGATATGTTTTACAGTTAATATTTGAGACAGTAACTTCCTTTCTGCTATAGGCACAAGGCCTGAAATTCTGAGGGAGGGGGTTAATCGATTACGTCGACCTCAGTGATCAACTGGTGCTTATTTCATCGATTCTTAAAGGATGAAAGGCAAAGGCAGTCTCGGAGGAATTTGAACTCAGAACATGAAACCGGACGAAATGCCGCTAAGCATTCTGTGCGGCGTGCTAACGATTTTTCTTGCTCGTCGCCTTCTTTGAGACAGTAATATCGAATGTTCAAAATGATTAAAGGGCAGACAAAATGCGTTGCGATATTAAACTACGGCCCTTTACTTTGTAAGTTCAGATCCCACCATAGTTTATCTACCTTGCTGTTCGTCAACCGATGGCTGATAAGTTACGTACTTAGATTCATACGAATGATGGAGGCATTAAAAAGCATAATTTCGCAAGCGTTCTGGGACTGCTTCGAACAGTAGAAAACGCGTTTGGACCAATACATTGCTTCAGCTGGGGGAATACTTTGAAGGCGATAAACGTATAAACATGTAAGACTAACTGAATAAAATAATATTGCAAAATTCTGGCTTCTTTTGGGTACCCCCTCGTATATGCACAAACAGGGTTGATCTAGAGTTAAACAACAACGATGACACCGCAGCCATCGACAACAACAACAGCAACAGCAACAACAACGACGACGACGAATCAACGCTCTACAACGCGGAGTTTACGTAGTCATTAACTTGCTAGAAATAGTAGCCAAATCTGCTTAAAACAACACTCTCGTTCTAAAAATAAGACACATTGATTAACAATGTGGACTGGAGTATAGAACTTCTAATAAATAAATAAATAAATAAATAAATAAATAAAGGTACGATTTTCACGGCTTTGATCTTTACGATCAAAGGTCTATCTGATCATCGCCGTTTTAGAGGCTAAAACAACAACAATAATACTGCTAACACTATCACTCACAATAACAGCACCATTATTAGTGGTTACATCGCTCTAAAATCACATCGTTCAATCTGAAAAGAGGACATATTTGATCATGTAGTCCTCGATATACTATATCTGGAAAAAAAAAAAAAAGAAAAAAGAAAAAAATTGACGATATTCTGCACTATCAGGTCTGATAGGGGTGGAGATGGTGGAGGAACACGCTACCAACACCACCAGCACCTTCTTTACCACTTCCTCCTTCACCACCACTAATAACAACCAGAACAACCCAGCAACAATAGCAACAACAACAACATACTACCAATCTAAATTTGGAATGACGTAGAAAACAGATTACTATCATTTGTGCAAAACAAATCATTTCCCAAGCAAACACAATTTATTTATTTTTAACATATATGAAAGTTTGAGAGAAAAGCACAAACACGTTTTTAATCTTGTCCACAGCTGGAAAGGTTGGTAAAATAGACAATATTTCAGAAAAGTCGCGCGCCCGCAAGTAGAGAGTGTCTGTGTATGGTGAGTGTGTGTGTGTGTGTGTGTGTGTGTGTGTGTGTGTGTGTGTTTAACCCTAAGTTATCCTTGAGTCAGTAAACCTATCATCAAAGTCAATTCAGCCGTCGTGACCAATGGGAATTCTTTCCTTTTTGTTTTATTTCTCTCAGAAGCAGTATACCTTAGACTTCATTATTCAATTCATCCTTTCATGCTTTAAGAGTACTGAGTGTTTTGAGAAAAATTAGGTTACTATTTCTTGCAGGTCGAACTACCAAATGGAGATCCTCGTTAGAACGAGCGTATTCCTGTTTGGCATATGTGTAAGTGTGTGGTGAAGTGTGGCGTGGCGAAGTGTGTGTGAATGTGTTTTATATGTATGTATGTTTGTAGTGTGTGTGTGTGAGTTTAAAGTGCACGTGTATTTTACTACGTCCGTTTTGTACGCGCGTTTGTAGTGTCTTTTGTAATGTATGCGCACGTGTATATCTTAGTACAATACTGTCTTAGCAATAAATTTGACTTTTATTATGCATAAAAATCAAATTTCCATTAGCTTCGTGAAATCCAGCTTATCAGGATTACAATTCATTCCGTTTATGATGTGATATACAAAACCAAATCTCCCAAGACATTGAGTATAAATCAGTTTAATTATTATCGGGCTAGAGAATTTGCAAGCAATTTTTCTAACCTATTTTAGGTGTAATGTTACTAATACATGATATGCAACTTCTTTAAATGTCTATTTTATAGCGAGAAGAAATTCCTGTCTCAGTGTAAAATATCCGATTTGTTGAACTTAACATCATTTTAACATTTTTAATTGAGACATTCTTTTAGTTCATTTCATATATTTATAGACACAGACACACCTTACAGACTAAAGAAAAAAAAAATTCGCTACCAGTTTTTGTATATCCCTACAGAAATGTATTGTTACCGTGAATGGCATTGTAAAATCTTATTTTGTTAATCTATTTATTTGTTTCTTTTGTTTTGACAACATGCCACATAGGAAGTTAGTTTAGTTTGACATTTTCTGATGATTTCGAATTAGCTTTGCGAAGCTGATGCCAATTGTCACAGAATATAATAATAATAATAATAATAATAATAATAATAATAATAATAATAATAATAATAATAATAATGATAATAATGCTTAGATGCTCAGCAGCTTTTGTAGATTGGACAGAAACTGAATTAGCAAAGAGCTAGGAAGGAATTCAATATGAATGGAGGACTTCACTCAAGGGCAGGAGTAGCAAGATTACACCTACCTAGAAAGGATGGCGGAAGAGGGTTAAAAGACTGCGTGGAGTTAGCAATAGTAGATATAGACTACCGATGTTAGGATATTTTCTTTTCTAACAGTCTAATCTGTTGAGCGTATATGAAAATAATATTAATAACAATAGTTTCAAATTTTGTCACAAGGGCAGCAATTTTGGGGGAAGCGATGAGTCGAAAGGATGAAAGGCAAAGTAAACCTCGGCAGAATTTGAACTTAGAACGTAGCAACGGGTTAAATACCGCTAAGCATTTCGTCCAGCGTGCTAACGGTTCTGCCAACTCGCCGCCTTAAATGATAATCCTTTCCATTATAGGCACAAGGCCTGAAATTATGGGGGAAGGGTTAAGTCGATTACATCGACCTCAGTACTCAACTGGTAATTAATTTCTCAACCCAGAAAGGATGAAAGGCAAAGTTGACCTCGGCGGAATTTGAACTTAGAACGTAAAGACGGGCGAAATACCTATTTCGTTATTGCCCACAAGGGGCTAAACATAGAGGGAACAAACAAGGACAGACGAACGTATTAAGTCGATTACATCGACCCCAGTGCGTAACTGGTACTTAATTTATCGACCCCGAAAGGATGAAAGGCAAAGTCGACCTCGGCGGAATTTGAACTCAGAACGTAACGGCAGGCGAAATACCGCTAAGCATTTCGCCCGGCGTGCTAACGATTCTGCCAGCTCGCCGCCTTAAATAATAATAATAATAATAATAATAATAATAATAATAATAATAATAATAATAATAATAATAATGATAATGATAATGATAATAATAATAATAATAATAATAATGATGATAATGATGATAATAATAATAATTTAATGCCCTGAGGCAGAGGTCTCATGGCTTCTTTCTTAACTGATTGGAAGTGTTAACATGTACATATTTTGTCTTGGTGTAAAACACGGGCTACAGCCAATATTCTGCTCAATACCATAGATTTGCTTGTCAGTTGCTTGACCGTAACCAGTTGAGAATGTTCCTTAGTGGCTGACGATATGTGCATCTCTGACCACGTGCAGATGTAGTGGGGTAGCATCATAAATATGTATTGAGAGTGATTCTTTGGGGGTTTGAACAATTCATCCCTAGAAACATGTGTGTTTCATTCATCATCCTTAAACAGCCCTTACTCAGAGACCGTATGAGTGGAATAGGCTATTCGACATGAAGAAAATTTTAAGTGGGCCTCACTTGCAAGGTCATGCGTTGTTTATCTTGATTTGCGATTGTGATGTCGTGCACATATGGTTGTGATGCATGTTCCTGGTGTACCTCTTAATAGACGGGTAGTCATGACGAGTATATTGGACCTCGTATATTTGAACTCCAACATCACTTTGACAATAATAACAATACAACGTGCTTCTTTTAGTTTCTGTCTACCAAATTCACTCACTAGGCTTTGGTTGCCCAAGACACTGATCAGTTCCACTGCTTTAAGTTCAGAAATTATGCAAGAGCGTATTACGTAATAATATTGAGTTCTTCGAAAAAGAAGAAAGTAAGAAAGAAAGAAAAAAGAAAGAAAGAATGAAAGGAAGAAAGAAAGGAAGAAAACGAAGGACGGAGAGAGAGTGCAGGAAAATAAATTAGATGTATAGAGATGAAAAATAAGTAAAATAACCTGATGAAATCCGACAGGAAGGGAAATAGAAAAAATTATTATCAGCTGCTTGTATGACTGTGTGTGTGTGTATATGTATATACATCTATGTATATAAGCATATGTATATATATATATATATATATATATATATATATATA
>NC_068983.1:141788831-141790750 GCF_001194135.2 Octopus bimaculoides | reverse complement strand
TATATATATATATACATATACGACGGGCTTCTTTCAGTTTTCGTCTACCAGCTTGTTAGAGCTTATTCTTTCCTCTAAAGCGATTGCCTCTTCTATAAGATACACAACTCATATAACAAGTTCATTGGCCTATGGATTAAAAAATTATTGGATCATCTTTCTATGTACAGCTATCGAATGATTGCCACTTTATCTATGGCATTTTGAATTCAGTAGGATTCATCTATCCTGCTATGAAATCCATTTGTCAATTAGAGAATAAAGTTATCTAAGGAATTTTAAGAAAGGAGATGGAAATGGTCGAAGAAAGCTGGACTTGATATAAACCTGAGAGAAATTTTTTTATTCCTTTAAACTGGAAAGGAATTTAAGATGAGTGTAGTCTGGAAAAAATTTACTTAATTTCAGAGAAAAATTACTTGGGACTAGAAACTAAAAATCTGATAAGTAGGAGAGAAGATTCAAGTGTCGATGAGACTGTGAAAGACTGATGGAACTGAGCGGAGAAAGCCGGACTTGTTAAAAATGTGGACGATCGCCTGCTTAAAGAGGTTTTTTCCTTCTTTCATTTAATTTCTCTTTTTTTTTGTGTAGATGGTGGGTGGGTGATAATTGGAGGGGAATTTAACAGGACGGATAAACTGGAAGATCTATTTACTCTCAAATATAAATTACGTGGGCTAGAAGTTAAACAATCTGATAATTAGAAGCAAAAATATATTTGTCGATTTGAGGAAAAAGTATAATCGCATTGAAAGAAAGGCGAAGTTGACTGGAGAAAGCTAGGAGTGAATTTAATGGGATAGACATACTGAAGAGTGTACGAACGAAATCTTAAGAAAAAATACATTCAAACACAAATTGTGAGTTAGAAAAAAAAAAATGATAATTAGGAGAGAAAAATTCTGCCTTTAACTGATCTGTGGCAGACTAGGTTTTCTGACAGAACAAACCGATGATCAAATACGTTCCAATTGTGTGTTTTTCAATCATAGTGTCATTAGAACTGCATTATTCATAGTATTTCTCCTTGTTTCGTGTTATTGATGTTAACCCCCGACAATTGTTAAAGCTACACTAGGAGTATTCACATCAACATTGATGAAAACTGCTTTTACTAACGAATGAGTAAAACAACAAAACAAAAGGACAGCAAGGATGGTGGGCAGAGTCTAAACAGCCTTTAACTGTTACGTTATATTCTTCGACAGCATTTACTAGATCCCCCACCAATTCCAAGGTCCTGTCATGAATGAAATCTGCGTGTGTGAGTCCAATACCACCAGGAGAGTTGGACAAGAGCCTCTCTGAAATTATTCCTTCACTGATGACCAAGGATGACCCAGAGAAGTTACATAACTCTAGGCAATAGGACATCAGCAGAGAGGCTGCATATTTACAAGCAAAAAGAAGGTCATGCGTAGTTACATTCTCAGAAGACTTCAAAGTGACAACAACATTAACCACCACAGTAGTCTGTCTTGCCCTTACAAGCGGGATATTAACTTTCACTTTGAAGGACAAACTTTTGCAATGCATGGGTAGGAAATAATCACGAAATATAAGCTACAGAGGTGTAGAAAGTACAATCATAAATAATTTGAATTGACGGATTGTTTCCGTTAAAATTTCTTTAAAATGCAAGTATTATTGACACGACATTATAAACTGAGACAGAGGAAAGAAACGACGCACCGTAGATAAAATTAGTTGCCCGGCAGATGCCAAAATAATGTTAAAAAGTTAGGGAAAACAATATGAAACACCTACACCAAACTGATGAAAAATCTAGTTATTTCATCCGGACTATAGTTTAAATTACTTTCAGGGATTATCGAAACAGTAACTCACTGCCTCAGTTAATTACCTCAGAATCTGGGGTCTACAAAACCAAAAAGGTTATCTATATATATATATAT
>NC_068983.1:141784325-141788728 GCF_001194135.2 Octopus bimaculoides | reverse complement strand
CTCGAAAACTACACAATCGATTTCATTCGAATTTTACACATGCCTTACTTAGGGTCCATGCAGTGTCATGGGTCAAAAAAGTTTTAGAATTTTTGTTAGGGTGTGTAAAGAGGGAAAGAACCATCATTAAAATTCTTAATCGCCAATTTTGATGAAATGCGAATCATAGGTATTCCAGTTCATTACAGAAAATATAAAAGAAAAGTCTAATTTTTCAATCCCATGCGCCGGGTGTCTCTGCTAGTAACCTATAAAAAGTACTGTCAAAATATGCAAAGACTCATGAAGTTCTGTATATAACAAGATCAACATATACAGCACCATTCCATAACATGAGTACATTAATATGCTCAGGCATACATGCACATACATGCATACATACACGTACACATCTATCTATCTATCTATTTATCTATCTATCTATCTATCTATCTATCTATCTATCTATCTATCTATCTATCTATCTATTTATCTATCTGTCTGTCTGTCTGTCTGTCTGTCTATCTATCTATCTATTTATCTATCTTGACGTTTAATTTTCATTGAAAGTTTCTTGTTTGTAGACTAGAAACCAGCTCTTTCTCCTTTGTTGAGAAATGCAAAAAATAAAATCAGGGAAACATGCATGCATCCATGCATACATACATACATACATACATACATACATACATACATACATACATTCACATGTATGAGGATATTATTATTTATAATAATATCAGTGGTTTAGGATGCGTAAAAAAACCTATAGCGGTATAAAATATCAATTAACAATTAACGATACTAGCAAGCAGTACCAGCATGCTGACATAGCAGTCAAAACTAACCAAACCACAAGTTATCACTAATCACAAAGGTGAAATCAATATGTCAGCATACTGGTACTGCTTCCTACCACCCTTAATTATTAATAGATACATTTGTATATATCAGATGGCCGAGTGGATAAGAGGGTATTGAACTGTATGCTGAAGTCATAAGTTCAAATCCATTGGTAGTGTTTATGTTTCTATAGAGACTTAATTTGCAAAATTATAAAGAAAGTCAAGCAAGAATATTACCTCATATGTGGATGAGGTAACGTGTTCAATTCTAGGGAGACATATTTCTCTCATACGCTGTACGACATAAAAAACCGCAACTAAAGTAGAAGCCATCAAGAAGAACTGTGATCTAAGAGATGTATATTATTCATGTTGATTAAGGCGGCGAGCTGGCAGAATCGTTAGCACTCCGGGCAAAATGCTTAGAGGTATTTCGCCCATATCTACGCTCTGAGTTCAAATTCCACAGAGGTCAACTTTGCCTCTCATCCTTTCGGGGTCGATGAAATAAGCACCAGTTACGCACTGGGATCGATGTAATCGACTTATCTCCTCCCCTTCAAATTTCAGGCCTTGTGCCTATAGTAGAAAGGAATATTCATGTGGATTGAGGGTAGTCATATTCTAAAAATTACATGAAATGAAACACTAACAATAAAATTGAACTCGAAATACATCCATCCAGCAATTTTAACTCTAATGTGGAAGTAATGAAAGTTATGTAAATATATCTGTATCAGAAATCACACATTGGTTTCTTTCCTAATTCCATTTTTAGACACTTCCGCTCACTCAAATCGTCTATGATCTTGAGAAAGTCACAGATGTTCCAAATCAGAGTTCGGCCTACGATATTGCTTCGTCTACAACGAGAAACTGACAGAAAATTATCCTTCAATATTCTTTTTGAGATGTAGCATAGCAAACAACGTACGTACGTACGTACGTACGTATGTATGTATGTATGTATGTATGTATGTATGTATGTATGTATGTATGCATGCATGCATGCATGCATGTATGTATGTATGTATGTATGTATGTATGTATGTATGTATGTATGTATGTATGTATGTATGTGTGTATACGAATACATATTCATATAAATTAAGAACTAATAGTTGTACAATACCGATACATTTTTTTAACGGTATTCATTTATATAATTTAAAAAATTTTAATACTCGAAGCTAGGCGCAGGCATGGGTATGTGGTAATAAGCTTGTTTCCCAGCCAAATGGTCCCAAATTCAGTTCAGCCATATGGTCCCAGTTCAGTTCCTTGGGCAACTGTCTTCTATAGCCGACCAAAGCCTTGTTAGTGGATTTGGTAGACGGAAACTGAAATAAGCCTGTCGTATATATGTATATATATATATTTATATATACATATGTGTGTGTGTGTGTGAATCTTTGTATCTGTACTTGTCCCCCCTCATCATCGCTTGAAAACCGGTGTTGGTGTGTTTATGTCCCCGTAACTTAGCGGTTCAGCAAAAGTGACTGATAGAATAAGTAATAGGCTTAAAAAATTAAGTCCTGGTGTCAATTTGTTCGACTAAACCCCTTCAAGGCAGTGCTCCAGCATGGCCGCAATCAAATGACTGAAACAAGTAAAAGAATATATATATTCTTTTCTACTCTAGGCACAAGGCTTGAGATTTTTGGGGAGGGGGCTAGTCGATTAGATCAACTCCAGTACGCAACTGGTACTTAATTCATCGACCCCGAAAGGATGAAAGGCAAAATCAACCTCGGTGGAATTTGAATTCAGAACGTAAAGACAGACGAAATACCACTAAGCATTTCGCCCGGCGTGCTAACGTTTCTGCCAGCTCGCCGCCTAAGAATATATATCTATTAATGTGATTTTAGAAGGATATATTATCCGGGCGGATACCGTAGTAGCTCTCAGTTGTGTTTCAGGTTACGGCAAACCGCATCAATTAGAATTTAATGTCCATGATTATTTATGTGTGTGTTTTTGTGTCTGTGTTTGTCCCCACACCACCGTCGCTTGACAACCGATATTGGTGTGTTTATGTCCCCGTAACTTAGCGGTTCGGCAAAACATCCTGATAGAATAGAATAAGTACCAAGCTTACAAAGAATAAGTCCTGGGGTCGATTTCTTCGATTAAAAGGCGGTGCTCCAGCATGGCCGCTGTCAAATGACTGAAACAAGTAAAAGTGTACGATTATTAGGAGTTATCACTAACGCTGTAAATTCCTCCGATGGATAATTCCGTGTTCGCTTCGCTGGATTGTAATATTAGTAATAATTATAACGATAGAGAATATGGAGACTGGTAAAGCCTCAAAATTTATTCCCTTTTATTTTACAATATCACACAGCACGTTTTTATGGTTACGACGACCTAGATCGTCGTAATCATAACAATATGCTGTATGATATTGTAAAACAAAAGGAAATAAATTTTGAGGCTGTACCAGTCTCCATATTCCTTATCGTTATAATTATATGTATATAACACCTATGTGTGTGTGTGTGTGTGTTAATTTTAATGTATGTATGTGTGCATGTATGTATGTGTTATTTAAAAACAGT
The DNA here is from genome assembly GCF_001194135.2 of Octopus bimaculoides. Classification (NCBI taxonomy): domain Eukaryota; kingdom Metazoa; phylum Mollusca; class Cephalopoda; order Octopoda; family Octopodidae; genus Octopus; species Octopus bimaculoides. The sequence continues at coordinate 141,785,337 of NC_068983.1, read as the reverse complement.
TTGATTGGGTCCCATGTGACTGAAAGATTTGAAGGCTCGCCAGATGAGCTCACGATACTTTAAGTTACATGGGGTTCAATTAAGCTGTTTTTAAATAATAATATATCTCTTACCAAATGTTCTGAGTGCCTCCTTTCTTTTGACTACTCACTCGTATAAATGTATGCACACACACACAAACACACACAAACACACACACACGCACGCACACACACACACACACACACAAACACACACACACACACACACACACACACACACACACACACACACACACACACACACGCACACACACACAGAGGTTCTGTTCTATACTCAATTGTGATCTAGTTTTACCATTTTTATCATGTCTTTTTCCATGCTTTCCTATTAAATTCTTGCAATTTGTTTCACGTGATAAAGTTTCTAAATTCACCATCATCGTTTCTGAAGTCTCATTTTCAGGATGAGGCGTGTAAGGAAGAAGTTATGTTAAAGCATGCTGGTTCCTATTTCTTGGAGGCAGGGCTAATATTGGTGAAAGCGTTACTACTAAAATTTCAAATTTAACTTTTATATCTATTCGTAATCTGTAAGGTGCTTATTTTTGTTTAAAGCAATGAAGAAATAAATTGATAAAAACATCACACTACGTGGATACAATGCATGCCTAAAAGAAATGTTGATCCTCATGTATATATATATATATGTTGTTGTACTTGGGGATGGTCATATTGCCAGTTTAGCCAATAAAAACACACGCACTGTATATTTGGTGTTAATTTGCTTCAGCTTTATATTACATTAATCTTAATCTTATTTCGGCCAGAGTTCTTTCGTCACACTTCTGTGACCTCATCAGTGGTCCTTTGTTTCCTTCCTTCTTATGTGTGTCACACCTTGCTAACTATCAGCCATTTTGTCTGATAGCCATTTTGTCTGACAAAATGGCTGATAGTTAGCAAGGTGAGACACACATAAGAAAGAAGGAAACAAAGGACCACTGATGAGGTCACAGAAGTGTGACGAAAGA
>NC_068983.1:141778478-141783712 GCF_001194135.2 Octopus bimaculoides | reverse complement strand
ATATATATATATATATATATATATATATATACACACACGTGTGTGCATATGTGTCATTTGTATTTCTGTACATGTAGATATGTTCCAGTGTGTTTGTGTATTGATGTAAATTCTCTTCTGACAGATATATCGTCTGGCTTGAAACGTCAAGTAACTAATTCAATGCGTCACACGTGAGATAAATAAACGTTGATTTCTCACGTTAGCATAAGGCCATGTATTTGTAGAGAAGAGGTCTTATTAGTTTACAAAGTTATTCAGAGAAAAAGTAACAACGACCATGACTTTTACACGCCTTCTCGACTGCAAGTATGATGTTGGTGATTGACTTTCAGCCTAAAAACTGCCGATTTATGTCTGCAGGAAAAATGCGAGCAGAAAGACAATTTGGACAGAATAATTGAATGCAACATAAAACCCATAGAGATACTAAAAGACTAGGTTCCACTGTAAAACTGGGTGACTCAGTTTGACAGCAGTAGGTCAATACTACGAATTGCATTGGACCCAAACGAATAAAGGTCCAAGTTAACGGGAGGTAACTGATTGCCGCAAATCTTGTTCTCAACTTTTCTGCCATTCTACTGTTCCTGCAATATTTATTCCTCGCGCTATAGGCTTCGAATTGAAGACATACATATATTCATGCGCGGGCGCAGAGTGAGTTTACACTTATGTACAGCATAGAGACAATAGCACTATAATGGCACCGTGTTTACACATTCATTCATTCTGGCATATCACTCAGAAACGTATTTGCGTGTAGTTTATTCGTTTAACTTCACGATAGTATAATAATTTCGGATTTTTTCGTTGGTGTTATAGGTTTTAAAATTTCAAAATTAAACGAAAGTTTCAAGTTTGGTATACGGATACAAGTTTTCACACTGAATCCGATTTTATTACTCATTTGTTCAATAAATTTGTTTAGGATTTTGTTTACGACTTTGCATGTTGCAAAGGTTTAAACTTTGATAATTTTTATCCAATCAGAAAAGAAAATTTGGAAAGCAGACATTTTCTGCGTGATAATTGTCTACCACAGAACAAAAGCAAAAACATTACGACGAAATATTTTTATTAAACAAAATGAAAGAAAAAAATTACGGTGACGTAAGTTGTTAGCAGCTTTGAAGTTTTAATAAACTTTAATGAATAAAATCATGCAAAAAGGGAAAAATCCTCAATGAAAGTTTTTGCGAAAAATCACAAAATGAAAGCAGAGCTGAATGTTAGGGTATAGGGTTAGGGTTAAGGTTGGGGTTTAAAGTCAGGGCTTAGGGTTAGGGTTAGGGTTTAAGGTTAAGATTTAAGGTTAGGTTGAGAGTTAGAATTTAGGGTTAGCGTTTAGTGTTAGTATTTAGGGTTAGGGTCTGATGTGTCGTCAAAAAATTACGTAGGCTAAAAGAATGTATATGTGGTGGTGAGTCTCCCCTCACACAATTTTCTCTTGAAAGTAAGAAACCACATCCACCTCGGTTTTCATTTTCTACATCATATTCGAAAAGTTAAACGAGTTGGTTGTGCCATACTTGTATTTAGGTTGGAAAGGTCCAAAAAACATACAGCTAAAAATTATGAAAATGAGGTAATATCCGTTTCTCAAAACACAGAAGTGAAAATGCCGAAAACGAGGTAACATCAAAGAAAATGCACAGGTAAAGAAAATACACGTAGTGGTGTTTTATGCAGATTATAGCTTCGCTTGTTTATATGGAAACAGGCACCAATGTACCTGGCTTTCGACTGGTTAAAATTCGCAAACTTTAAAAGCTATTAACTTTTTATTTATTAATTTATGGCAAAAATGAATTTCATTTTCCTAATTAGCATACAAAAATAAATCAGTACACCAAATTTGAAAACCATTGGAATAAAATTAAAAGACGAAAGAAAACTGTGACAGTAATAGAAAAGATCCATAATTTCACTCAGGTGACAGAGTTTCGTTGTTTCTTGTACTCAAGTGACAAAATATTTAAACAGTCAGAAAAAGGATTGTGGTTCTTCAATGTTCGACTTGCTGCAAACAACAGCTTCCCATGAATGACAAAACAAGACATTTTACAACCGGTACAGATTAAACTTAGTCCCATTCATTCACACGAAATATTCTTTCGTCAACGAAAAATGATTTATACAACTCTGAAGAAATGAAGGCGAATGGAAGAAAGAGGAAAACGGCTGTTCAGATTTGTAGATAAACATATCAGCTGTACACACACACACACACACACACACACACACACACACACACACACACACACACACACACACACACACACACACACACACACACACACACACACACACACACACACACACACACACGCGCGCACCAACGTTATGTATGTATGTATGTATGTATGTATGTATATAAACATATGCCACTATTTTCTTGGTGCCGAACGATGTCTACTGGGTGACCTCTTCAACAAGGTCACACTCACGAATATTTTCGTAGAGTAAACACACGACTTGAACGGCATGATAACAGCATCTTTACCGTGTGATAATCACAACAAGGATAAAATACAGTTACCCCCACTATTCCTCAATCGCTTTGAATTAGCAGCCAAATCACACAGTCATTCGCGCCAAGTTTTTGATTCAAGGATATCTTCCTTCTTTTCCTCCCATTCTGGGAAGCCTTCTTGGCTAATCATTAAAAAAAGAAAAAACAAAAACAAAACAAAAACAAAACAAAAACACACTTCTCTTCACAAATGTGTGGCCTTGTTTCTAAATCAAAGATCATTACTTAGAAGTACGGAGGCGGGGTGCGGCAGTATTTAGGTGATGTCGTTTTGCTTTCTTTCTGAGTTCAATTCTTGCCAAAGTCAACCTTAACTTTCATTCCTAAGATAAATATCAGTCAATAAAATAAAATATGTATTTAATAACTGAATGCTCCAGAACAGTGTTTACGGGACCCTTTAGTTGTTTTCAACCTGAAGATGAATGAAAGTTACCAGTTGGTTTGCAGTACCTTTTTTTTTTTTTTTTTTGAAAATTAAAACAAGTGTGAGATTAGTTTTCAGTCATTTTATATACGTCTATAGGATTTTGACAAAAGGTATTTTGCTTCATTTTTATTGTTAGAACATTTTTGGTTGATATGGCAATGTAAATGAAATATTGCCAGAAAATAACAAAAAGGAATGCCCTCAACACTTTTGAATGCCAATATTACAACGTTCTTTGAGGAATCTAGGTTATTCGTACATTAACATGCTAGCTTGCTAGCTACTCACAAGTTTCATAAAAATGTTTTGTTTCTCCTACAGAAAAAGAGAGAAAAAAAGGATGATACACGAAACAATTTGACGATACAGATGACACTCTCCCACTCACACTGTGGATTTTGTGGGATGAGAAGAGGTAAGAATCATATTAAGGTTGAAAATAAACTGTTTTAATTAACAATGATTAACTATTGTTAAAAGAAAGCCTGACAAGAAGTAACTTTCGTTATTCCTAGGAATGTAACACAAAGTCTTCCACCACAACAGTTCTCATAGATAAATGATTTCTAACAGAAACACAAGGCCGTACATAATTGATGATGGTGTGGGGGGGATGGGGGGAAGGGGAAAATTAAATTGACACTAGTATTTGACTGAATTTACTGAGTTTTGCCTCATCAATGATTGAATAAATACAATATTTTTCATACAATTAGCAGAAATTCATAATCCGACATCTGAATTATTGTGCGACCATTACCTGAAAGCTAAAAATGCAGGTATACTATAGCTATGCTTGTAATATGAACAATTACGCAAATTCCGCCGAAGTCGACTTTGCCTTTCATTCTTTTACGAACCAACGAAAGAGGCTTTATGTGGTCTTTCGTTCTGCTAAAAATAGCAGCTAAATCTCAAATCATGCATCCTTATCTTAAAAGGAAGGAAACATCAAGCAATCTAGTCCTTGACATCAAAATGATATAGGTTGCTCACGACAGGAACGATTTTGATCATAGGTTTTTCTTGGTCAGGGTCGACTGCAAAGCAACAACCTGAAACATGTATACCGATAACGTTGAGTCAGATCATCGCTCCATACACCCCAGAACCACCCCATTTTAAGCATCACTTTAGATCTATGCAAAAATAAGGTCCAAGCAGTTAGCGGAGTAACTTCTTGAGCATTTGACTTAATTTTCGTCCTTTTGTCACTGTAGACATTACGTTTCCACTGTAGTCATTACGAGCTTTAATGTTTAGGCAATATGGCTAAATTTTTCGTTCGCATCAAGCCCTTTTTTTTTGTTATAAAAAATCAAATTTAATGTCAAGTGTATACTTTTTACAGTTCCTTTTCGTATTGTTGCTCTCATTTCTGCTTATTGGTTTCTTTCTAGACATCTTGAATTATAAGTAAATCCAGCAGTAGGAGCAATCAATAATTATCCACAACAAATATGTAGTAAAAAAAGAGCACCAAGAAAGAACTGTTTTGTGAGAGAAAAATGTTGCTCTTATTCTTATGAAATGAGATATTTCGAGGGTAAAGAAGTGAGGTGGGAGAAAGAACTGTGTGATTAGAGGTAGTTAAAAGAGTAACCCGACTCATAGGTACATCATCCCTTGCGTCTCTGGCTTGAGCCACAAAAGCGTCACACTTTACTTCTGTCTACCTGTAAATCTGTTTGCCTATCTGCCTGTCTGTCTCCCCCCCCCCTCTCTCTCTCTCACACACATATATACACACCGCTGTGTTAACATACAAAATATGCAGTTACAGATATTGCTACCATGCTCATACTATTGTAACTATTGCCAGTTGGTTATTCAAAAGTTGGCGGGTTGGTAGTGATGGTGGTGATTGTTGTATTGGCTTTGATGTTGATGATGATGGTGTGGGGTTTTGTTTGTGTTAATTGTATTGTTGTTGATGTTTCGTCTCAAATCATTCCTCACTGACCTAAATTCAAAGACACTTCATTCAACTTTCAAAATACACTAGGGAACCATATAATCTCATGTGATTATCTTTTATTTTAGATGGAATTGCTTATCTTGTTCATACAGTTGTTGCTGTTGTTAGTTATTAAGGGGTTGGTAACGTGGTTACATTAGTTTTGGTGTTGATGGTGGTTAGGTTGGTGCTGATGGCAGATAGTGGTGGTGTGGTTAGGTGGCGAAGATGCATATGTATGTATGTATGTCATTATTCGGTTTTATTTCAAGCTTTCTTGCCAATAGAGAAAGAACTGGTTTCTAACCTAC
>NC_068983.1:141778012-141778316 GCF_001194135.2 Octopus bimaculoides | reverse complement strand
ATATGTATGTATGTATGTCATTATTCGGTTTTATTTCAAGCTTTCTTGCCAATAGAGAAAGAACTGGTTTCTAACCTACATCCAAGGCTACTTCACTGGAATTTCAACTATATATTTTTGTCTGTATGCATGTATATGTGTAGATTTGTGTATTGTTTTATGTATATATTCTCATGCATTATAGTTGCATGTCTAAACATGCTCATATATACTAAAATGATAAACCTCTGGAAGGTTTTACTGATGTATGTATGTATGTATGTATGTATGTATGTATGTATGTGTGTGTGTGCGTGTGCGTGTG
>NC_068983.1:141776998-141777963 GCF_001194135.2 Octopus bimaculoides | reverse complement strand
TAGATTTGTGTATTGTTTTATGTATATATTCTCATGCATTATAGTTGCATGTCTAAACATGCTCATATATACTAAAATGATAAACCTCTGGAAGGTTTTACTGATGTATGTATGTATGTATGTATGTATGTATGTATGTATGTGTGTGTGTGCGTGTGCGTGTGGGCGCGTATCTATATACATAGATGAGTGGAACAACGAAAGAAAGACTTTCAATGCATTTAGCAAGAGTTACATATATTCTTTGTTAAAGCAATTTGATTCGGCTCCAAAAGACTTAAAGTTTCGTAGGTTTCTTACGGAAACCCAGCTCATCGGACTCTGTTAACCTGAATCCAGCTAAGCCCGGCGAGCTAGCTTTCTGTAAGAAGCCTGTGAAGCTTTAAATCGAGCCATGTTAGGCTCATGAGGGCCGGTTTCCCGATTTCAATGACGTATATATTCCAAACCTGGAGGAGACGCCGGTCCGTCACAGAATTACTAATTTTTGACAGCTAAGTGAACTGGAGCAACGTGCAATGAAGTGTTTTGTTCAAGAACACAACGCGTTGCCCGGTCCAGGAATCGAAACCACAATTTTACGGTCATGAGTCCAACACCTTAACCACCTTAAGCCACAAGCCTCCACATACACACACACACGCGCGCGCGCACACACACACACATACGCACACACACTCATATATACATATCACTCGCCCCGCCGTCTCCTGTCTCCCGTTTCCCCTCACCTATCACTCCACCACCCTACCTCTCCAACGCACCATTCTCCGAGCCTTTCGGCGACTCCAGTCCGTCCCCTCAGCATCGCACATCTTCCCTAACCGACCCCTCCCCTCCTTCAAACGAGCCCACAACCTACGAGACCTCTTGGTCGACAGCTTCTTTCCTAACCCAACCTCCCAACCCAGCACGTTCCCCTGCTCCCGCCCACGCTGCCGCACTTGCCCTTACCTTTCCAACAC
>NC_068983.1:141775666-141776338 GCF_001194135.2 Octopus bimaculoides | reverse complement strand
CTTCCCTATCCCTCCCATCCCATTCCCCACCCTATCCCTTACACCCACTCCTACACACCCCACCTCTACCCCCACCCTCAGCCTAACCCACATCCCACCCTTGCTTTCCCACTCTCGCCTCCCCCACATCCCAACAACATCACACCACGCACCACTACACCATACACCACCATACTACACAACACCACATCACATCACATCACATCACACCACCACGCACACACTAGCACTGACCACTTCCTAGCCCCACATATACACACGTCAAGGTCACCAGCCCTCTTCCACATGCACATGCATGCTCTCTTATACACACGCACGCGCACATTTCCCCTTCTTCTTAGCTCCCCTATGTGACCCCTCTATCCGGCATTCGTCATGATAGATCGCTAGCCACTACACATTCTTTATTTTCTCTCCTTGTTTCATTCTGTGTTCCTTTCTTTTTAGGGATAATCTAGGACATTATGTACAACGGGCGTGTGATTTAGGTAGGGGGATACTTTGGCTGCTATTTTTAGCGTGTCGAGTGATCAGGTAGAAGCTCTTTCATTGGTTCGATTGCGTAATTGTTTTACACATATATGTATGTATATATCATTGGCACTTACCAAACACGAATTTGGTCACTGTCACTAACTTCTGCCTATTATTAATGTGTGTGTGTGTGCATAT
>NC_068983.1:141768919-141775475 GCF_001194135.2 Octopus bimaculoides | reverse complement strand
AGAGAGAGAGAGAGAGAATGGACCCGGAAGTTGTTCGGAAACAGTAGCAGTAATTTTTTTCAGCTGAATACACGTCATTGATTGGTTAAAATTACCCAAATACGACAACTTTAACACGACATAACTTCTAAAATACAAAACTTTGTCAAAAACGTTAAGAGTAAACTCTGTTCTATGTGACACATTCTACCAGTATCCGAAGTTTCAAAGTGTTTAGTTAAAAAAAAATAATAAAAAAATTTGGCCGTCAAATTGAATAGTTCCCTATGTTGTTTCCCTCTCACGCATACAAACCTTCTCTCTCTTACTCACCCACTCTCTTTTTCTCTGTATGCATGTATGTATGTGTGTGTACGTGTGTGTGTGTGTATGTGTGTGTGCGTGTATGTGAGTGCACGTCAAAAGATCAGCGTTTAAACTTGCTGTTTATAACACGTATACGAAGATATATACGCGCACTTACAAAAGCATTCACGCACACACGTACAGTCACATTACATGCACAAAAAGTGCTTCTTTTCCAAAACTTTTACTCGAGATCCTCGTTTCTTATCTGTTGGCTCTCTCCCCAACTCCACTACTTTAGTTTTAATTTTTCCATCCAAGCAAAATTTCGTCTCTACCTTCATTCAGACGGTTGATCATATTTTTCCACCATCACTCACTAAAGTACCAAATCGTCATAGCAACAACAACAACCGAGGCGACCAACTTGCCATTCAACCAGTCACTAAACTAACTATACGTTCCACAACCACTTATTCAACATATCGAGTTACGACCCTCTCTCTTACATCTCAGCATACACCCCAAACTTTTAACTCCTACTTTTTAAGTCAGCTTCTGTCATCTCAGTAATGCTACCTTAAGACAAGTTTCTTCTACAGTAGCATTTCCGTATAACAACATTTTAACTAAATTATTCACCCGCGAACGGAGAGCTACCGCATAATGTTAATGAAATCTATTCACACCGGAAAAAATAAATGAGAGAAACATTACGGCAGTGTGATGTGATAATAATATAGCTTGATGGCGAAGAGATAGTTTTAATTCTGAGATGCTGATAATTAAAGTAAAAGTCTTAGTTGACTTGAAATAGCAGCCATATTCTCTTCAAATCACGCCCTGTAATCTGGAGTTGGAGATTTACAAAAAGCTGGAGTGGTCACAGCTGAAAAGCCTTCAATCACATGTCAACTCAATCAGGGCTGACCTTCAGTTGAAGAAAAATAACATTAAAAAAAAACAGCACAATACTAAAATAACATAATGAATATGCATACACTACTCAGAATCAGAAATATCTGCCTGTCTATCAGACAGATTATGTATAAAGCCAACGGTCAAACTGAAATTCTGGCAAGAATATTCATATATCTGTAATAAAGGGAGAGCACCATTTACTAACGTCACTCAATACGGTCTAGAGACTTTACTGACGGCTTGGCAACTGTTCCAATTAAGATGTAAGAAAACTTATTTCTTTAGGTGGGCACTCGAACAATCGGAGACTTCTAAATATCAGACTGGTATATAGAGTGTTTTTGCATATGTACACGTACATATGTATGTATGTATGTATGTATGTATGTATGTATGTATGTATATTATCTATCTGTCCGTCTGTCTGTCTGTCTGTCTGTCTGTCTGTCTGTCTATCTATCTATCTATCTATCTATCTATCTATCTATCTATCTATCTATCTATCTATCTATCTATCTATCTATCTATCTATCTATCTATATATATATATATATATATATATATATATAATCTTGGAGAGTGGTTTTTATTATAAAGTTTATGCTGTCGACAGGCCAAGTGTACATTACAATACATGTGTCTCTCTATTAGACACTGCTTCAATTGGTTAATCCCACCGTACCAGAAATGCTGGGATTAAAACAATCATACTATACCATAAACACGATGATACACAGGAAAAGATACTATAGAAAGCCTCAGAATATGGCAAACTCCATTCAGCAAAGTATAAGGGTAACCATCCACTGTCCGTCTAAACACCCCAACAAAAGACTACCGATTCTAGATACTGAACAATGGATTGAAATTATAAGTGGCAAGAAACAACTACTCGACTCGAATTACATGAAACCTAAGGCCACAAAGCACTTAAGCTTCTAGAGCTCTGCAATGTCTACCAATGCAAAAGCAACTTGATAGCTAATCTATTTAGGATAATGAGAAATGTATCTCGAATGTGTCCATCTGGTGAACAGGGTTTTATCCAATGCATACAATTTTCTGGATATAACTAAAAAGAGCTAATCAGAATGTGTAGAAAAACACTCCCCTACCAAAGTTTGAAACTATAATCAGCAGCATTTCAAAGTGTGCCGAGGCCAATTTAGGAACAAGATGGGAAAGGAAAAAAAAAATGAAACTTGACTAGAAAAGCTCTAGGTATGACGTCAATAAATTTCAAGATATGACATTCATCAATGCTTCGTACAGAGATGAAAAATCTGACAAAGTTAAGAAAGCATTAGATGAAACAAACTTTAAAAATCATAGTAGTAGAAAAAAAAAAAAATCCCTGCTAGACATCAGATTATTAAAGAAAAATACCTTCCACTAAAAAAACTGTTGAATATGCACAACCAGCCCACAGATACATTGCAATGAAGAAATGTAGTGTACTATATGCCCTTAGAAGGGCATCTCACAACCACAACATATATAGGTCATAGACCTGCAGTATGTGTGTGTGTGTGTGTGTGTGTGTGTGTGTTTGTGTGTTTGTGTGCGCGTGTGTGTGTATTCATTTGTTATTTTGATTTATAGACAATAAAACAACAAGAGTACACAAACAACTTTCTACTTACAAAACATGAAAACAAACGTATGACTATATATACTTTTCAAAATTTTTGGCCTTCGGTCTTCGCCCTGCACCGGACACATAAAAAATTTACAGACGCAATCAGACATACACGCACACAGATACATAGACATAGACACACACAGATATTAATACCCCATCTTAGTTCAAATAGTGTTTATATCTCTTTAAATACTCACGCATACACACGGAGTTATGGAAGATTAGTAATCCTAAATGTGCTCCTACTATAGAAAGTAAGGTGATAGATATATTAAAATGGCAGCCATCAACATGTCTCCTCGTATCATTCATACAGAATATGAAATTAATATAAACGCTATGTCTCTGACTGTGTGCATATGCACATAGAGCGTTACTGGATCCTGTGTTGAACTTGACGATAAGTTTTCCAGTTGTTTGAACAAACGAGCTTGTTACTCACTATATGTCACGCTGATGTTGCCTAACAATTGCGTCAAAAGTACAAATGAATATTTCCACTATGATTCCATGAGCAAACAGTATCGTTAGTCGAACAAGTGGAGTACTCATCGTCGAAAGTGAAGATGAGCCATTTACTTTATATAGAAAGAGTATAGAAAGAGAAAGACTAAGGAAGTAAAGAAAGAAACGAATTGAGAAAAGAAATGGATAGTAGGTGTAAATGACAATGGTACTGGTCATTATGTTTTATATGTTTACTAGCTCGAACACGCTATCATCAAGATAGAGTATCTGACAATGATAGTGCCGGAACAGATAAAGTAAGGCAACTTGTTTGAGGTTTCAACAATTCCATCAATCCACCGACTTGGATTGGAACTTTTTATCGGCCTCAAAAGGAAGTAAGATAATGTTGACTGTGTTAGGATTTGACGTCAGAGCCAAGGAACAAATACTGTAGGACAGTCTAGCAATTCTGCCAACACACACACATACACGCGCGCGCAATATGGGTGGCTAATACGTAGTTTTACAACCTAAAGGCAGAAATATATACGTCACTAAAATGATAAAGGGTACTAATCAGCACCAGTATTGCTAGAAATAAGAGTCAAATCAACTCAATAGTCACAAAAGCACTATCTTAATGAACTGACAAGGGAGGCAAGCTCCCTACGGTCGTAGATAGAGCCAGATGATCATCGATGATTTCGCATCTTGATGCTTGCCGCATCTTATTTCCCATCGGTGGCTCTCACTGCGCCCAGGGTTAAACTCTGCATGCCATGTCAGCTTAAAAGATTTCCGTTGAAATCATACACTGATTTCATAAACCCTAGGCGCGGTGAGGGCCACCGATGAGCATTAAGATGCGTTAAGCACCAAAATGCGAAATCATCGATGATCGGGCTATATTTGCGACCGTGGGGAGCTTATCTCCCTTGTTAATTCATTGTGATAGTGTTTCTGTGACTACTGAGTTGTTTTGATTCTTATTTCTAGCAATACTGGTGCCGATTAGTACCGTTTGCCACTTTAGTGACGTGTTTATATATATATATATATATATATAATACTAGCAGAATATATATGTATGTGTATGTGTCTATGTGTGTGCATGTGCGTGCGCGCGTACGTGTGTGTGCACGCGCGCGTACATATATATACACACAACCAACAATACCTTCACTATATCATAGACACCAACTATCCCATCATTGCCATCATCAACACCAATTACACAACTGTCTCCGTTACAACAAGCAAACAAGGACACCATTAACAACAGTGAGGAAGCCTCTAGGCAGTTCCTCAACAACTAGAAAAGCAGCCAAATCTTCATTAAATTACACCTAACGTCACCGAATGAGTTCGTTTTGAGTCATAGATATATTTTGTCTGAATTAAAGAAGGTATGGAGCAAGGCTGGAGTGCCTTTGACCATGCATTTGTTCGATCAGTGCTGACCGGGTGGTTAAACGACTACAATAGAAATATCTTTCTGCTAATCACTGGCCAATAAAAAATATGAACTGATGAAGAAGCAAGTACATATCTATCAATCTGATAGATATAGCAGCCATATCTCTACATCAAATACCACTGTCCCTATTTAGAATTTATATAACATAGTCCAAGATAAAAAAAAGACGGAAGAGTCATAGTTGTAACACCCTTGATCATAGACATGCTCGGGCAAAGCTGACCGAGGGTTAAATAATAATAACAACAGCAGTATCATCAACATTAGGAGCAAAACAACATAAAATATCAAGCGTTTCAGATGAGAAACCTCCAGATATTGTGTTAGTGATGTGTGAGCGTTCGGTCAACGTCACATCAATATCATTGATTAATTGCACTGATATACATTGACCAAATGATTTAGATGGCTTTGACTATGTACGATATGCAGTATGCGATGATGGAGAGTCGTATAACTAACTCTTGTTAATATACATTGTGAAACCTTCAAACATGCTGTTCACCTTTTATCATCCCAAAGGAAGAAGAACGTCCAAATAACCAGCTCTCTGAAGACATGAAACCAAGAATATGAACGACACGTGCTATGACTCTCTGTAAACATTAATTCTATGCTTTATCAATACCTTTATTATTATTATTTATTCCACGATCAAAAGCATTTCAGCCACAACTATCATGTATGTAGGAGTATGCAGGACTGCATTATCCAATGTATTCATTCTGCATCTAAGACGGGCTGTTGTGGTTTGACACAGATTTAGCTGCTATTTCTAGCAGGTGGAGCGACCACCATGTCGAAGTTTCTTCTAACGTAAATCTTGATTGATTATATGTTTAACAAAATCCTATCCGTTTGAAATGATGTGCATGCCAGAGAAGGGGCTAACTGGCAATTCTTAAAGTAAATAAATAAACATTTCCTGATTGGTGAACTTTTCAGAATTGCCAGTTCTCAGAATGTTTTTGGCACAAAGTAAACAAAAATTGAAAACTACTCGGCTTATCATAAAGTTTATATACAAAGCGGTCGTTCAAAACACATAAATCAAGGTTTTTCAGAATCAGTTTCTGCGATGTATGTGTATGCGTGGGTTGTATGTATGTATGTATGTATGTATGTATGTATGTATGTATGTATGTATGTATGTATGTATGTATGTGTTATGTCTCAAGCTACTGCTATCTACCACCTTCTGATGATCTCTACTCAACCGCTACACAACTGCTACTCGACTGCTACTCAACACACCTACCACGGCCAGACTACCTCTATTTATATGTCTTGGGTGCTCCTACTTCTTCGCCTGGGGGCGTCGACACAACAATATGTATGTATATTCCAGTAGTCATGCATGCATACATGTATGTATGTGTGCATATGTGTGTGTATGCATGCACACATACATGTGCATATATGTGTACATATATTCAGGTTATATTCTTAAAGTTTCCGAATTTTACAGACTTAACTAATTTGGTCTGGAATCGAGTATTAAAAATGAAGTAAGCAATTTTGTTTTGCTCCTGTAATAAACGAATGGTAAAAGCACAAACATTCTCACATGTATAATATATAAGCCTATGAATCCTGGTGTGTTTTTTTAATTTCCCTTCGGTTTTATTTGCCCCAAAGAAGAACTCTGCCTGAAACGCTGGATATTCCACTCCCCACGGCAACTTCACTGTAGCCTTCCGTATCACTATTTCCCCAAATACAAGTCTTGTTACCACCAGTCTTATTGGATTCTGATTTATCTGATATACATGTGTACCCCC
>NC_068983.1:141764978-141767444 GCF_001194135.2 Octopus bimaculoides | reverse complement strand
TATATATATATATATATATATATATATATATGTGTGTGTGTGTGTGTGTGTGTGTGTGTGTGTATGTATGCATATTTGTATATATGTATGTATGTATGTATGTATGTATGTATCTTTTATCTTTTATCTTTCACTTGTTTCAGTCATTTGACTGCAGCCATGCTGGGGCACCATCATGAAGAGACCTTGTCGAACCTAGTACTTATTCTATTGATCTCTTTTCCCGAACTGCTAAGTTAAGGAGAACGTAAACACACCAGCACCGGTTATCAGGCGGTGGTGGCGGACAAACAGATACACACGGACACACAGACACTCACACACACATAGAGATATATAAGTATATATGCATATACAACGGGCTTGCTTCAGTTTCCGTCTACCAGATCTACTCACGAGGCTATGGTCGACCGGAGACTATAGTAGAAGATACTTGCCCAAGGTGCCACGCAGTGGGACTGAACTTGAAACGATGTGATTGAGAAGTAAGCTTCTTACCAATCACACCTGACATACATACATACATACATACATACATTCATATTGATTTTGTAAACGTTTGGTTTGCCAAAGTTTATTATTGCTGTCATTTCCGGCATGTGTCAAGCAATTTCTATCTGTCATAACTGTCTCTCGATCTATTTACAAGTTTAAAAATATTAAGATGGAAGAATCTATCCCTGCTCTAATGTTTCTTCTATTCCTACATTTTACAACACCGATGTTTCCTGTGTTTCTTCGTCAAGCATCCATCTCAGAGTTCTCTCTCTCTCTCATTGTATGTATATATATATATATATATATATATGTGTGTGTGTGTGTGTGTGTGTGTGTGTGTGTGTGTGTGTGTGTGTGTGTACTGATTAATGAACTTTAAGAAATGTTACCACTTCTCTGAAAATTATTGGTGCAAAGTATACACAAGTTGAAAACAACTCTGCTTATCATAAAGTTTATAAACAAAGTAGTCTTTCATAATATATATCAAGGTTTAAGAATTTTGTTTGTGTGTATGTTGATGTGTATGTGTGGATGTGTGGATGCGTGAATATGAGCGGAGAAGTATGTGTGAATGACTGTGCGTATCACTTTATATAAGGCATATTGCACCTAAGACCGTCCCGTATTTTTGGCAGTATTTACGATATCATTCAATAATGTGCTCTTCCATTTTTAAAGATAGTTGGAGGTTATTTGAAGATTATGCTATTATTTCTGGCAGGTGGAAGAATCGCATAAAAGCTCCAATGTTTGCTCGTTCCGTACCTATATTTGATTATTACATGTACTGATGTACCTAGATGTAAAAATAAATAATAAATGCGCCCTTTTAAAGCCAAGCCAGGCTTATGGGCCCGGTTTCCCGGTTTCAGTGGCGTATGTGTTCCCCAGCTGGACGGGACGCCAGTCCATCGCAGCGTTACTCACTTTTGCCAGCTGAGTGGACTGGAGCAACGTGAAATAAAATGTTTTGCTCAAGAACACAACGCGTCGCCCGGTCCAGGAATCGAAACCACAACCTTACGATCATGATGCTGATACCCTAACCACTAAGCCACGCGCCTCCACTTGTACCTAGATGTACCTAGCATCAAATATTATCGGTATAGATTTCAGTAGCCCCCAACTATTAAGCATCTTCCTAGTGCCTTCCAATTATGGAACTTTCCAAAGTTTTTCGATGGTTTCAAAATTGATTGTGTAAGTTTCGCTCTTAACTTTTATATCTATTTATTAGATCATTAGACCTACTAGACTAAGTTTCGTCGTTTGCTACCCAGGGTTTTATACCAAACAGTCTCTAGTGATTCGGGGTTGTATTAGTTTATATTTATTTTTCTTTAAACTGGGAGTTTGCTCTAAAGTTGAGAAATGTAATTTGTTAAGGGATGAGAAATGTAATTTGTTAAGGGATGAGAAATGTAATTTGTTAAGGGATGTGAGAGACTAGGTGATTGTCTTCTTGTGTTGGTAACATTATTATGCTACTTCCAGCCACACTTCATTCAGAAGATGATTAGGCAAAGAAGATCTATCGATGCTAATAGACTTAGGAACTTTATTGCTTTAACCCACACACAAAGTGTTATTAGTTGTTTCTATTATGGGCACAAGGCCTGAAATTTTTGGCGGGAGAAGGCTAGTCGATTACAATGAGCTCAGTACTCAACTGGTACTTATTTCATCGACTCCAAAAGGAATGAAAGGCAAAGTCGACCTCGGAGGAATTTGAACTCAGTAACTAAAGCCGGACGAAATAACGCAGAGCATTTTGTCCGGCGTGGTAACGATTCTGTCAGATCGCCGCCTTCACAAAGGGTTAATAACGAAATTATTAATATAAAAAGGTTAAATTCGTATTTTCAGAGTAATAAATTTGATTAAAAAGTTGTATACTCTCTCTCTCTCTCTCTCTCACATACATATGCAGAGAGAGAGAGAGGGGGGAGTGAGAGGGAGAGAGAG
>NC_068983.1:141762052-141764924 GCF_001194135.2 Octopus bimaculoides | reverse complement strand
CTCTCTCTCTCTCTCTCTCACACATACATATGCAGAGAGAGAGAGAGGGGGGAGTGAGAGGGAGAGAGAGAGAGAAAGAAAGAAAGCTGTTAGTGTAGAGTGTGATGTGTACAACTAACTCAAAGAAAGACGTCAATACATTGTCAGTTAATTTTATTGTGAGTTCAATGCAAGTTCGATGTCTCACAGTGACTAATGCTTTCGTTCTAGTTAAAAATACTTGAACTGAAACTACCAGTCATTGCAAGGCTTTGAACTTTCCAATATCCGTAACGCGCGTTCTGAGTTCAAACTCCGCCGAGGTCAACTTTGCCTTTTATTTTTTCGGGGTGGACAAATTAAGTACCAGTTGGGTACTGGGGATCGATCTTATCGACTGTCCCCCCCTCCCCAAAATTTCGGGCCTTGTGCCTAGAGTAGAAAAGAATATCCATAATGCGCAAGCCCGCCTACACGCGCGCACATACACATATTGATTGAAAATATTGGCACATAACCTTAAATTTGGTGGGTAGGGGCTAGTCGATTAGATCAATTCTGGTACTTGACTGTACTAAATTTTACAAACATGTTGATTTCAGCGGGACTTGAACTGAGAACGTAAAGAAGAGGAACATATACTGCAAGGTATATTTGTCCGACTCTGTAACAAGTCTGTCAGTCCACCATGTTAATAATCAAAGAAATTATTAGCGCGGCGAGCTGGCAGAATTGTTAGCATGCCAGGCGAAATGCTTAGCGGTGCTTCGTCTGTCTTTACGTTCTGAGTTCAAATTCCGCCGAGGTCGACTTTGACTTTGACTTTGCCTTTGCCTTTCATCCTTTCGGAGTCGATTAAATAAGTACCAGTTACGCACTGGGTTCGATATAATTGACCTAATCCCTTTGTCTGTCCTTGTTTCTCCCCTCTGTTTGTCCCCTCTTGTGGGCAGTAAAGAAATAAGAATCGTTAGCACACCGGGTAAAAAGAAAAAAATATTAATAATAATAAATGCTTAGCAGCATTTCGTCTGTCTTTACGTTCTGAGTTCAAATTCCGCCGGGGTCGACTTTGCCTTTCATCCTTTCGGTCGATATAATAAGTGCCAGTTGTGCAATGGAGTAGATGTGATCGAGTAACCACCCCTAAGAAATTGCTGACCTTGTACCAAAATTTGAAACTAACAATTAAAGAAATTATTTGTATAAACGGGAAGAAGAGGCAGACAGAAGGGGGAGAAACCGTTAAGTCCGGACATAAAAATATACCTTGTACTTAGTTACGTCTCTGTACGTCCAGAGTTCGAATCCCACCAAAGTCATCAATACCAATGATAATAACCCTTTGTATTATAGGCAAAAGATCTAAAACTTTGGAGGACGGAGATAATTGATTACATCGACTCCAGTGCTCAATTGATATTTATTTCATCGACCCCGAAAGCAGAAAGGCAATGACGACCTCGGAGGAATTTGATTTCAGAACGTAAAGACGGACGAAATAACCTTAAGCAAATCTTCCAGCTCACCGTCTTTATAATTCTTTCTGTAATAGGCACAAGGCTGGAATTTTAGGGGAAGGGGACAGTCGATTACTTCGATTCCAGTACTTGACTGGTACTTAATTTATCGAACCCAAAAGGATGAAAAGCAAAGTCGATCTCGGTGAATTTTGACCTCATAATGTAAAGACTGGCGATATGCTTCTAGGAGTGGCTGTGTGGTAAGTAGCTTGCTTACCAACCACATGGTTCCGGGTTCAGTCCCACTGCGTGGCATCTTGGGCAAGTGTCTTCTACTATAGCTTCGGGCCGACCAAAGCTTTGTGAGTGGATTTGGTAGATGGAAACTGAAAGAAGCCCGTCGTATATATGTATATACATATATGTATGTGTGTATGTGTTTGTATGTCTGTGTTTGTCCCCCCAACATCGCTTGACAACCGATGCTGGTGTGTTTATGTCCCCCGTAACTTAGCAGTTCGGCAAAAGAGACCGATAGAATAAGTACTAGGCTTCCAAAGAATAAGTCCTGGGGTCGATTTGCTTGACTAAAGCTAAAGGCGGTGCTCCAGCATGGCCACAGTCAAAAGACTGAAACAAGTAAAAGAGTAAGCATTTTGTCCTGCCTGCCACTTTCACCGTCTTAATAATAATGATATAATTTCTTACAAAGACAGATGGCTAATATCTTGTTGGAGGGTACTTTCGTTGAGATTGATCCCAGTGCTTGACTGATAATTATTTTATCGAAGCTGGATGGTGAGCGAAGAAGTTTCAGAGGAATTCGAAATAAGAACGGAATGGAAGATAGCTGAATACCTCAAACATATGTTGACCAATTCAAAAGGCGATAATATTCTATTTTTTGCTCGTCACGACATGCATTTGAATGTTACGCATAACAATGGAGCGAAATTATAAACAAAATCGAAATGCTAAATATAGTGACACAATGTTATAAAGATCTATGAAGTTATGCTTCAGAAAAGAAGAAAAAAAAAGTGGAATTCTACGGGAATCGCTTGTAATAGTGTTTGTCCTATATTAGCAGCAAGAGTACTAGAAGCTGGAGAAAATAGAAAGGTGATGTAGGAGAAAAAAAGAACAAAAAGCAAACATAAGTAGCGGGGATTGACACAGACCGACAGGGGAAGATTATAAAACAATTAAGATATGAATAGATAATATACCACTACTGCTGCTGCTGATACTACTACTACTAGAAAGAACGAGAGAGAGAGAGAGGGAGGGGAGAGAGAAGTAGAAAGAGAGAGAAGAGGATTGAGAATATATATATATATATATATATATATATATACATACACACACAGACACAAACAGATACACACACACACGTATATATATATATATATATATATATATATATATAT
>NC_068983.1:141758171-141761962 GCF_001194135.2 Octopus bimaculoides | reverse complement strand
ACACACATATATATATATATATATATATATATATATAAACATACAAGAGCTTTACTAGAATTTCAAATATCGGTATGTATGTATGAATGTACATGTGCATGTGTGTGCATGTGTGTGTGCGTGTGTGTGCGCGCGCATGCGTAAAGGAACAAATTTAGCCAATCTGGATATCGCAACGTGCCAAATAATCCTGTGCACCCACATATTATGTAGATTATTGCCAAAATACCAGTCTGCTTTCGATGTTACTTTTAGTCTTTTTTTTTTTCAAATAGTTTTCATGCGTAGCAATAACGAAGATCTACATGATAATGATGATGATGATGATGATGATGATAACGTCGACCATGATGATGATGACGATGATGATGTTTGTTGTTATTGCTGCTATTATATTATCAATGTTATTTTTTCCTATTCTCTTACTATTTAAGTGTGTGTGTGTGTGTGTGAGTGTGAGTGTGTGTGTTTCAGGTAGCTGATTCTTAGAATGTTGAAAACATGAGAAGCAATACATAAATAGATTTAATGGAGTTCCATCATGTTTAGCGAATAATAAAAGTGGTTGTTGCTGTTGGTGATGATGCTTGAAGAGTTGATGATGATGATGATGATGATGATGATGATGATGATGAACGTGACGATAATGGTGACGTGGTGGTTGGGCTGCTGGCTTCATTTGAACTGATGGAACTATTGTGTTATATGAGTTCTATCTATCTATCTATCTATCTATCTATCTATCTATTTATCTGTCTGTCTGTCTGCTGCCTGTCTGTCTGTCTGTCTGCTGCCTGTCTGTCTGTCCATCTAAAAATCACTTTTCACCCCATTCTCTCTTTCTCTTTGTATATATATATATATATATGTGTGTGTGTGTGTGTGTGTGTGTGTGTGTGTGTGTGTGTGTGTGTGTGTGTGTGTATACAAACACACACACACACACACACATGCACACGCACACTCAGGTTTGTGTAGTATACACAGAATAACTAGAACTTGAAACATGAGTATATATATTTCTTGAATCTATTTGAAATTAAGACGATAGTTATATTGGTTTCAAATTTTGGCACAAGGCCAGTAGTTTCAAGGAAGTGGGTAAGACGGTTACATCTGTAATGTCAGGGGCCACTAAATCGACTCCCCAGGATTCAACTGGTGTTTATTTTATCGATCCCGAAATGATGAAAGACAAATCGATCTCGGCAGCATTTGAACTTAGACCGCAAAGAAGGACGGAATGCCGCTAAGCATTTTGTCCAGCCTGCTAACGGTTCAGACAGCTTGCCGCCTTTAAGACGATTGCTATATTGTTTTTGATAATGAGAAATTTACGGAATATTTTAGAAGATGTGAACCCGTTTCAAACTGTAACTCTAAGAATTTTAATATTTTTGACGTAACAATGGAAAAGCCTTAAGAATTAAGGTCATAAAAATAAATATTCACACAAATAGTTCACAACAATATGATAATAAACCTTTGGGAAAACTGCAAAGAATGTATAAAATTTTAAGTAATGAGTAAACAACAACTTAGATGAATACATACAGTGTTGATTATATATATATATATATATATATATATATATATATATATATATATATAATGAGGTTTTGGTGAATTTATGTAATCGTATAGCTTTGATATCTTTGACAGGTTTCGGCCAGTAAAGGCCCAGGCCATGTCTAACTTAATAGCACCACCTGGTGATGTCTTTTAGTCATATATGCGGCACTATGGCCCACTCTAGCAAAGAGTTATTATTGTTGGGGACATACCTCGGTGTAGGAGGTTGGTTCGGGATTTTTTGAAGAAATTTAACCAGTGAACTTCTGAATTTTATGGGATCCGTTTCCGTTTTGACGTATTTTGGTATGGTGTTAAAGAGAGCTGGACCGGTTGAGGTAAAGTAGTTGTGGCGTAATGTTGTTATATGTCCTGAGTTCGATTTTTGTAGTAGGCGGATAGCATGGGGGCCAAGTCTTGGGTGGATTTTAAAATTGATGCCAACATCATTTGTGCAATATTGATAGAATATTTTCCAACCTGTATCCTTAAACTGAATAAAATATATATTTCTTTTAATAAACTACTTTTTGAGTATATGTGTACGTGGGGTGGAGGAATCGGTTGTAGCTGACAAAAGCAGTTTCACGTTTTCCACTTTTAAATAACTTCTAGATCGTTTTTTCATCATGTCTACCTCTGATTCCAGAATAGAGTCTCAGAATCGCGATAGTAACACACACGCGCGACCGTGCGCACACACACTCATATACATACACATACATTAATGCATATGTATGATTTAAGTTACATACATATACACACCCTCACATATCTTTTATCTTTTGTTTTAGTCATTAGACTGCGGCTATGCTGGGGCATTGTCTTGAAGAGATTTTATTTGAAAGAATTGACCCCAGTACTTTTTTAAGCCTGGTACTTATTCTGTCAGTTTCTTTTGTCGAACTGTTAGAATACGGGGAACCAACAAACCAACATCGGTTGTCAAGCGGTGGTGGGGACAAACACTGATACAAATACACCCTCCACACATAGTGATAGATAGATAGATAGATAGATAGACGACGGCCTTCTTTCAGTTTCCGTCTACCCAATTTATTCACAAGTCTTTCGTCGATCAGAGACTATAGTAGAAACTTGCCCAATGTGCCACGCAGTGGAACTGAACTCGGAACCATGTGATTTATAAAGTTACCGTAGGTGTGCATGTACGTGTGTGTGTGCGCGTATGAAGAAATTGTTCAGCATAGTAGATATTCTTTTCTACTCTAGGCACAAGGCCCGAAATTTTTTGGGAGGGGCCAGCCGATTAGATCGACCTCAGTACACAACTGGTACTTAATCTATCGACCAAGAAAGGATGTAAGGTAAAGTCGACCTCGGCGGAATTTGAACTCAGAACGTAAAGACAGACGAAATACCGCTAAGCATTTCGCCCGGCATGCTAACGTTTCTTATTTCTTTATTGTCCACAAGGGGCTAAACATAGAGGGGACAAACAAGGACAGACAAAGGGATTAAGTTGATTGCATCGACCCTAGTGTGTAACTGGTACTTAATTTATCGAGCCCGAAAGGATGAAAGGCAAAGTCGACCTCGGCGAAATTTGAACACAGAACATAGCGGCAGACGAAATACCACTAAGCATTTCGCCCGGCGTGCTAACGTTTCTGCCAGCTCACCGCCTTCAGCTTAACAGATATTACATTTTGATTTGATACATAGATGAGTGTTAAATGAAAAATAAAAAAAAAACAAACAAAAAAACTATTAGGTGAATTACAAAAAGCGAAACTGTAATTGGCGGCGCAAGTTAACACAAATTTGAAAGTGTTTTGTGATTAGAGGTATGAAGGAAAATATATAAGTGACATTATATCATGGCACCGAAAGGGACGAAATTATATATAACATAACTAATTACAAAAAACTGATACAACATAGGCACAGACATAGCTGTGTGGTAATATGTTTACACCCCCAACTACATGGTTTCGGGTTCAGTTCCTTCCATTGCGTGACACCTTAGGTAAATGTTTTCTATAATAACCCCAGACAAACTAAAGCCTTGTGAGTGGATTTGATTGACGGAAACTGAAAGAAGCTCGTCGTATGTATATATATATATATATATATATATATATAAATTATAGGGTAGCAAAAAAAATTTTTTAGAAATTTTATTTACCACCAGTGGTCTAGCGAGTATATATATATATATATATATATATAGAGAGAGAGAGAGAGAGATGTGTTTT
>NC_068983.1:141756398-141758161 GCF_001194135.2 Octopus bimaculoides | reverse complement strand
ACAACATATGAAGCACGAGCCAACACGCAGTATGGCTCGTGTTCCTATGTCTAATTTTTCAAAATATACCGCGTATTTGCGGTTTACCTGATCGGCAGCAAATACAAAAATGCAAAAATGCCGAAATTCCTTCAGAAAATCATCCAAAAAGAATTTTATCATTATTAATAAATTATAGGGTAGCAAAAAAAATTTTTTAGAAATTTTATTTACCACCAGTGGTCTAGCGAGTATATATATATATATATATATATATAGAGAGAGAGAGAGAGAGATGTGTTTTACGTCTAGCTTCCCACCACTTGACAATGTGTTATAATTTGTTTGCGTTACTGTAACCTAGCGGTTTGACAAAAGAATCCGATAGAATAAGTATCAGACTTATTAGATAGGTATTGGAGTCGATTTGTTCGACTAAAACTCTTCAAGACTGTGCCCCAGCATGACCACAGTTCATTAAGTAAAACAATGAAAGATTAAATCGCATTGGCTTGAAAATTTGATTGGCTCAATGTAGTAGGAATGCTTTCGACAGTAATACAAAACCACGGTTTTAAATCTGAAAGTTTGAAAGGTTAAGAAAAAGACAATCAATTTTATGTTTATGAAGTCGGTGTCGATTTACACTTGAAGACGAAGCTTCAATTCTGGAACTTCAACCAGTGAGCAGTGAAAAGGAGGTATACATATACACATATGCTATTTTAATTATATTTTCATTGTGATACTCTATACCATTGTAAATACCAAGATCAGATCGAAAAGTAAAATCAAACCATCTGTGTTTATTTTTTAAATCACAAAACATATGTATCATTTATATTAACAATCTTAACATTACACACACACACACACACACACACACACACACACACACACACACACACACACACACACACACACACACACACACAAGCATGGATGGATCTCCGTTTGTTTCGAGAAGTGTTTTCAGTTATTCAATCACCTGAATTATAAACGAAGTGGATGAATATTCCAGGGACATACGTGCCCTTAACGTAATTCTCTGACAGAATAAGTGTGACACAGAGTGCAACAAGGCTGTACCTTCGAAATACAAGTACTATCAATCCGACAGACTTCTATGCAGTTTCTCTCAACTTACTTTCATCCGCGGTATTGGTGACAATTCGCTTTGTAACCACGAGGTCTCAGGTTCGATTTCACTGTGTTGTATCTTGAGCAGATATAATAACTTTCTATAGACTAGGGTCGAACCACAGCTTGTGAGTAAAAGTGTATAGACATACACTGTATACATACACCTCGTACACGCACACACGCACATACACACACACACACTCACACATACATATCGTCTGAAGTGTACAATATTATATATCCTTTACAGCCGATCTTACCAATCGGTTTCGCATTAGGGATTCAACGGAGCGTTACGTAACAATCCGATTATGTAACCTTACGCTCACCAGAGGTAGCCGTTATGGAATGACGGCTACCTCTGATGAGTGCAGGGTTACATAATAGGATTGTTACGTAACGCTCTGTTGAATCTCTAGCGCGAAACCGTTTGGTACGATCGGCTGTAATGGATATATAATACTGTACACTTCGGATAGTACACCGGCTCTATTGACCGATATACGAGTGCATATTTTCCTGACTTATGAGCTCTTAGACGACTTACACACACACACACACACATTTATATATGGAGAAATAGATATAGATATATTACAATCTACATACGATGTTAAGTTGCCTCTGTGTGTTTGTGTGTG
>NC_068983.1:141751271-141756350 GCF_001194135.2 Octopus bimaculoides | reverse complement strand
TATATATATATATATATGCAAACACACACACGTATGTATATACACGTATGTGTGTGTGTGTGTGTGTGTATGTGTGTGTGTAAAAGATGCGAAAACCGATTAAGACAGTTCCATCATTTTTTTCAACATACGGAGACAGTTAAATTTGCTATATTTGTGTGATTACTACGTAGACATACATATATCATACTTTGATACAATGTGAACCGTTGACAGACCACTGATATCAAATAATAAAAGTTTGCAAATGAGTAGCCTCAGTTCTCTGAAGCGACTGGATTTGTTGTCTTTATAAGCAGATTGGCTACTTATTTCCCTGGGATTGGTTAAGAGATGCAGACACGTTTAATGAGAATCTAATAAAATTCGGTAATCTATTACAACTATTTTACTTGTTTCAGTAAACAGACTAAGATCGGTTGTCAAGCGATGGTAGAAGGACAAACACAGACACACACACACACACACATACATACACACACATATACGACAGGCTTCTTTCAGTTTCCATCTTCCACTCAAGACTTTGGTCGGCTTGATGCTATAGTAAAAGATACTTGCCCAAAGTGCCACGCAGTGAAACTGAACCCCAAACCATGTGGTTGGGAAGCAAGCTTACCACACAGCCACGCCTGCGCCTGTTCATAACCTTTTTTGTGAATCCACGTAGAAATGGTTAAATTCGCCATGTTTGTAAGTCGGCTATATAGGTTTAGTGATTGACTCATTCATTCATTCATTCATTCATGCATGCATTCATTCATGCATGCATACATACACACATACATTTGCGAGCGTATAATGTAATATTTATATCATCATCATCATCATCATCATCATCATCATCATCATCATCACCATCAAACCATATTGAGCTTATATGTCTATAGACGATATACTGAAACAAAAAACGTAGGGAATGACAATGCATTTCGCTGTTCTTTTTCTATGCAAACTTTTAATCCATAGCAATGGCTATTAGAGTCATCATTATTAGATCATTGTTGTCAGTTAGAATACTGGCTTTGTTATAAGCCAATGGGAAACTATAAGTCTCATATCAAGACCATACTAGTGCAAAAACAATTGTGAATATCACATATATCCCCTTACTTCTTTACTTGGGTAATTGGATTGCTGTCCTGCTAGAGTACCGCTCTCAAATAATTTGGTCGATCATCTTAACTCCAGTACTTATCTCAGCCAGGTGCCTATTTCATAGATCTATATTCATTGAATAGGGCTAAGTTAGCTTTTGATACGGCATTGGTTGTTTGTGTGTGTGTGTGTGTGTGTGTGTGTGTGTGTGTGTGAGTGTGTATCCGTGTCCGTGTCCAGGTTGACGTAAACATCAACATAGAAACATACACGCACGCACGCGCGCACACAAGCACGACGGGCGTTGACAGACTTTCTGTCAAGCAAATTCATTTAATTTTGATCAACCCGAGATGAGAGTAGAAGATACTTGCTCAAATTATTATGCAGTGGGATCGAAGTCGGATCCACGTGGTTTGAAAGCGAAATTTTTAACCATACATCCGTGAATTAAATATAAATGCCTTATCTTGTCTTGAGCCCTCAACATTTGATGGTATCGTAAGGGTACCTTCGTGACATATTGCGTCGAGAGCATCTGACTCTGGCCGTAGCCAATCCCACTACTGGAATGATCGTAGCCAATTTCTTCCAGAATGTGTGAGAGAGAAAGACACTAGAGAGAGTTAGAGAGAGAGAGAGAGAGAGAGAGAGAGGGGGGATTCAGCTCAGTACTAGACTGGTATTTTATTTTGAACCCCGAAAGGTCTTAGAGGCAGAAGTTGGCCCATGCGAGATTTGAGCTTAAGGTGTGCTGAAAAGAATATTACAACACTGCCAACTTGCTGCCATAAATATTCTTCTGTCGCAAAAATACGTTAAGAGTATCAAATTCTTTGCTCTGTTATTCGGTTGTCGTCATGCTACTAAGCATTTCATTACTGAATATTATATGATAAACACGATCCTCTTACACATTCTGCTGTCTATTTTGCTACTGAGTAACGAGGAAGAAATCTGTTACGTTTATTTAACAAGAAATACATTGTGAGATGTGATGATGTAACAATATGCTTGCAGATGTGGGTTGAGCTGAACGTAGACAGTGAAGTTAGGGGAAGATGGAACGCCATGAAAGATCGATGACAATGGTATGACACAGCAAGCATATATTTATATGGCTATGTATGGTACAGAAATAGGCTTTTCACTGTTGCATGAGTTAATTCACATTTGAAAGATGTAAATAATTCATATAGTGTTCATAGTGCCGCATTTAGACATGGTGAAACCCCAAGCTATATAAAGCTCGGAGGCCCATTGCTAAAAGATTACACATTTCGCGAAAATTGAAAACAGAGACACGCTTTTCAATTGTTTTGAGGCTCCTACAGATAGCGTGTCTCTCGGATGAAGATTGCTTTAGCTTATGTGTATAATTGTTATGAACAACCTGTTCATAACTTCGAATATTCTAATAAACACTTATATTAAAGGAGTTTATGATTTTTGGCAATATTTTAATAACATTTGGGCTTGTTATGTATGTTTACAACGTAGGGTTTGACTATGCAATGATTACATAAGCAAAAGATTCTCGGCGTTCTTTCTCAGTTAAGAAGAAATAGCAGGTAAACCGTTTCAAATAAGCAATTATTATATAATGTAGCTTTAGATATACAGTCTCAAAAAAAAAAAAAAAAAAAAAAAAAAGAAAAGCGATGAAGGAAAGAAAAAAGCGAGAGACAGACTGGTCCGGTTGAAATGGTCTTTCATGATATTTCTACTTAATCCAAGTTGGTCTGGAGCAAATCAAAAACTACAGCTAATTTGATATCTAATAAATCAAAGAAAATGTTGTAAATACATTAGTAGTACTTTTGTGTGCTTGTGTGTTGGTGTGTTAGTGTTGGCATATGAGAGTATGCGCATGCATGTGAGAATGACTTTTTTTGCAATTAGTACATTTTTAGAGTGTACTAATTACTTTACGACTTCATCACATGTCCCTTGTACCATCAGCTTGAAACAATTTAATGAGAAATTAAAAGTGCATCCTGACATCTAATAATCAAAGTTTGAAAACACACAAACACGTGTGTGCGTGTGTGTATGTGTGTATACATACATGCATACAAACATACATACATGCATACATACATACACACATGCATGCATACATACATACGTACATACATACATACATACATACATACATACATACATACATACAAGGAATTATATTTACACAGGCACAAACACGAGCGTCATGCAAATATGAACAAGACATCTGAGCTATGTATTTGTATATAATATACACAAACTCACTCATACGCGCGCTCACGTATGTACATACACGCTTATTGATACATACACACATACAAACATACATGAAACATATACTCATGTTCACAAAAACTGTTTTACTATGGAGTAGGACCGGAAGCTTTTATCGTGTCACCACGATAATGGAACTTCACCTTACTAGCGGTATGCACATGTTTTCATGAACGTCATTTACGTATCTATTTATCATAAGGGAAGTCCGGATACAATTATACACAAACATACATGTATTAATATGTCAACCATCCATTCATTCATCCACCTATGTATATCCATCCATCCATCCATCCATCCATCCATCCATCCATCCATCCATCCATCCATCCATCCATATATATATATATAAACATACAAACATATGTAAATGTATGTGCGTAAGTTTGTGTGTATGTATACACATACATGTGCGCGCACGCACGTACATACACACACATCTGCGCTAACATGTTATCTAAATGATAGCGTTTTGGCAGTGACACAGACAGGCTTTTATGTAGAGAGATTACGTAGTGCATATTTTTTGTAAGGCAGTAATTGACGAAATACACGAAACGGATTGATTACTTGGGAGATGAAATCGAGAATAACTGACATAGATGATTCCTCGTTGATTAGAAGTATTTATTGTGAGTATTATTTTGCTGAAAGTCAGTCCTGCTCGAGCAGATCTTTGAGGAAAGCCTTCGAGCAACGACCATGCGTCTTACTGTATAACAGAAGCACAGTGTATCTTGGATTGTATCATACAACTGACCATGTGAAGGTGACTTTGTTTTCTCGATTGCACGCCCCCCCCCACACATTGCATCAACTAAACGCCACAGGAATCTGAAGTTAAGCACTTGCTAATAAGTTAGTGATTCGGAAAAGTATCATTCGAAGATCACCTCTAACGATAGTGGTTTAACAGTCAATAAATAAATTTCTTATAACAGTAACTTGATTTTGATCTTACGTAATCAAAGGTGACTTATCGATTGCTGACCAGCCGTCGTTGACTATTTCCGAAAGTTTTGGATCTTATTCCTAAAAGCTTAAGTGAACAAAGACTCATTAAGCTAAAGTGCTTTGTTCTAGGAATAAATAACTCTGCAACCCTTGTCACAGCAACATGATGTCGCCAGTCTTTGTCTTTTCTATCGTTATTACCGCAGAAAGTGCTCTGACGAACTTTCTCTCTTAGTTCCAGGCCACTTTGTACCATCTCACCTGATTCGAAACTCACAGCGTCTCCATCTAAATGTTATTGTGTTGCCAAAAATAAAGAAGTCTTCCTACGTTATAGCTTTTTCCCTCGAACTGTCAAACTTTGGAACTCTTCCATCTCATTGTTTTCCTCCTTCATATGACATGATCTTTTTCAAGTCTAAAGTAAGTCCATTCCTCTCGTGCTAATTTCCCCTTCTTCGTAGTTCCTTATGCTATGTAACTTTTCGCCTTTTGGGGGTCTTTCAATAAAAACAAAAAAAAAAGACAAAACAATCTAGCACTGGATTTGATTTCATCCAGTATGGTTGTGTGTTTAAAAAGTTTGCTTTACAATCGCATAGTTGCAAGTTCGGGCCCATTGTAAGGCCTAATGTGCGAGTGTCTTCTACTATAGCCTCAGGTTGACAAATATTTTGTAAATGGAATTTGGTCGGCGGAAACTGTGCGGAAGCCTGTCGAATATACATGTAATGTATGTGTACGGAT
>NC_068983.1:141747587-141751005 GCF_001194135.2 Octopus bimaculoides | reverse complement strand
CTCCTCCCCCTCCTCTTCCTCCTCCTCCTCCTCCTCATCATCATCATCAGTAGTAGTAGTAAGCTTGGCTATACAAAGCAATTTATAACGTAATGTCTGTAATTCAGATGGACAAGAGACGTTCTCTGTCGGTGAGAGGCAGTTCAGTTAGAAGCCAATTTCCAGTGAGATAGACAAATAGTTCTAATCATGAATACACGATGAGCAAACACTGTACTGTGATGGCAAGCATCTTGTAAGCATTAAAAGTTCGATTCCCTAGCTTCTAAGTAAGTACCTATGTTTTCCGGCTGTAGTTAATCATCCGAAAGACAATGACTTTTGCTTTTGACCTACTAGCTGAAAAAGACTTTTTAAGGGTTACTGCAGAAGTCTTTAAACACATACACATTATAAAACAAACTCTCCAGTATGCTCACATCTACTCTCACACAGCATGCTATTAGGTGGTAGGCTTAATACGAAAATATAAATGGGATGGTCGTGGATGGTAATGGTCCGACAATACGTGAAAGATAATGTACCAGGGATATATGCAATCAGAAGACGTGTAATATGAAGTAGAAATCAAAATGAGAACTGAGACGGTAAGAAAGCCATTTGAAAAAAATATGTGAAACGTATTAACATCGAGAAACATGAAGCTTGAAAGCAAAAGGAAAGTATTAAAATACTATGCATAACCCACCCTGTTACATGGAAGTGGAACGTG
Source organism: Octopus bimaculoides (assembly GCF_001194135.2). NCBI lineage: Eukaryota > Metazoa > Mollusca > Cephalopoda > Octopoda > Octopodidae > Octopus > Octopus bimaculoides. The sequence goes on along the minus strand of NC_068983.1, from coordinate 141,750,293 downwards.
GACATTTAACAAATGTATAAGCAAATGGATTAGCAGACAGAACACAAAACTAATAGTGAAATATTAAAAATGGCTAGACAAAAAAAAATAAAAAATATATTGGATACCACATACATACAAAAAAAAAAAAAGAAGTAAAAACTTAATTAGAAAAAAATGGTTTATAGAGACTGTTAATAGAAGAGAAAAATTGTTCAAGGTTAATTAGAAAACGTGGACGGATAATATCAAGAATTAGACAAAGAGAAAATACAGTGAATGTGGAAGGACACCATAAAAACGAAAGAGAGAAAAAAAAGAAAGATAGATAGAGATAGATAGATAAATAGATAGATAGAGGCAGATAGATAGATAGAGAGAGAGAGAGAGAGAGAGAAAGAGAGAGAGAGATATGTGCTTTTCAACCTGCTGAGATCAGACGATACTTGGTGAGGATGGTCAAGACTGGAGTATCTTCGATCACTACTAACCTTCGACCACTACTAAACTTCACCACTTTAGTTAGCCTCTACAAAAGGCGTCTAATGACTATCAACATCACCACTTAGTCCTTGGATACCTTTTGTAGAGATGAAAGCATTCAGACCAGATACCCTATTCCGTCAACACACAGCGTGTTGATAGAACGAGGATCTTACCCACTGTATTGAACTATAGACGTTCAGTTTGATCATTGAACACATCAATATCACCTTTCTGAAACATCCTGCTATTGTCTCTCTCTTGACTAAATTATTACAAAAGAATACTACACATTTTGAAGCTTCACTTTATGCATACGAAGTTATACTTTCAGTATTTATCAATGGAGCATTAGAACAACCGAGTTGAAGAATAGGAAAATAAGAAGTCGAACAGTTTAACCATAAAACCACACTTTAAGCTTTGATTCATTGAAAGCTTGGGAAGCTGAATCCAAAGAGACTATCTGATATCTAATCAAGAACCCCGCTCAGTTTGTATCCTATCACTAGTGTTGTGTTATTAATATAATCAAGGAAGTAATCTCTCAAATGTCTGTGCCAACATATCTGAAAACCGTAGCAATTGGCAGGAACAACTACGATCTGAAAGAAGCGTAGTACTGTAAATTGACAGCTGTTTCTTCAGTCTGCAGAGCTGAGTTCAAGTCTTCGTGTGAGTGTAACTCGGACAGAAATTTGTTCTTCTAATATAAACTGACTTGTCCTAAACACATCATGAATGTAAAATATTCAGATTTTCTTTGGACTGACCCTTATTGATTCGAGATCAAAATTACAAGTTAAAGAAACAATTTGTCGAACTATTCTCACTACTTTTAGCAAAACTCTTTGCATCTCCGTAGTATTAAAAGACTTGAATAGTTACTGAAAACTATTGTTATTTTCTGAATTTAAAACTCCTTTTTTCCATGAACGAATATGTTTAAACCTAAATGGCATGTTATAATGATTTCTCACGTTGAAAATATGCATAGCTGAGTAAATTGATCTTATAAGAATACTGAACCTATTTCAACAAAATGAACACAGACATGACTGTATGGTTAAGAGTTTCGCTTCGTAATCTTGCGGTTTCAACTTCAATCACACTGTGAGGCACCTTGGGCAAGTGTCTTTAATAGTTGCTTCAAGTTCAACAAACCCCGTGAGTAAGAATTCGGTCGACAAAAATTACGTGCACTATTCCTGTTCAAACTTAATCCACCAACCAGTTCAACATCACTACCTGGATCTCGAACGTCTTTAGCTGAATCAATTCTGTAGCAAAACTTCGGGCTAGATTTCCGTCTGAAAGTAACTCTTCAATAATTTCGGAGGCTCTCAAAAAGGTCATGGATGCTAGTCTATTTCATTTGATTAAATCCATGACAAAATATTGGAGAGTAATGAATTGGAGCTGGCATTAGCAGAACCTGAACTCGGATCGTAGAAAATAAAATAAACACTGAAACAGATCTAGTACAGCACTTTTCTACTTTCTGCCCCCTACTATATCCAAGTGTCTTATAAACATCATTCTTTGAATGCGATTACGTGCTTCAAGGATGATATATTTATTTGTTCAAAGAAGGTAAGTTTAAGATCAGATTCGTTCGAGAAATAATTTTTTGGAGTCTTAATATTATTCCTAGTTTGTTTGGTCGAAATATTACTATCTTACAGAAGAACAGTGCCATTTTTTTGGAAGGAATCATCCCTGTGTGGTAACAGTATCTATTATATGAACTTCGGTGAGACGAAAGGCCAAGTAAAACCCAATGCGATTTGAATTTTGTAAAAAATAGAATGAAACTAAATACTGCAGTGTATTTTTAGTTCGGTTGTTAACTGTTTTTCCTACCATCATCACCACCACCACTACAACCACCATAACAAGCTAAGAAATACCATCGCATCAGTAAAAAGTATAATGTAATATATTAAGGTAAAATATATATAACCTCTAATATTGACGCAAGGTCACATATTGATGGAGAGACAAAATATAAACAATTAAGTCGACGACCCGGGTACATGATAAGTAGCTATTTTAACATTCCCGGAAATGGAAAGCCGAAGGAAATAATAAGGGACGCGCCTAGAAACTGCGAAGCATTCTGTCTAATGCTGTTTCTGTCATCTATCACCCTAATGTATAGCGTTCATACACACATAATTTTTCCCGTCTGGCCGTATAGCCTTTTCCGTTTGTTTTCCTGTCTTGTTTTTTGTTCGCCACTAC
>NC_068983.1:141744731-141746747 GCF_001194135.2 Octopus bimaculoides | reverse complement strand
GAGTACATCTTGCATAAAGGTGGGCTTGCATTTTACCAAAGCAGAGTACAGTTCTACTTGTAGTAATGACGGCCGAATTCGAACCTAAATTCAAAAGTATTGATTTGGAGCTAAAATCTTGTTTAGCCCCAGATTAAGCATGATTGTGTATAACCAATCAAAGTCTGATCAAAAGCCATCCAGCCATGATCGTTATATCATTTTAGGGCATGTGCTGGCACTCCGTCGGTTCGACGACGAGGGTTCCAGTTGATTCGATCAACGGAACAGCTTGCTCGTGAAATTAACCTTCAAGTGGCTGAGCAATCTGCAAACAAGTGTGTCCTTAACGTAGTTTTCTGGGAGATTTAGCGTGACAAAGAGTGTGACAAGGTTGGTCCTTTGAAATACAGGTACTACTCATTTTTGCCAACTTAGTGGACTGCAGCAATGTGAAATAAAGTGTCTTGCCCATGGACACAACGCGTCACCGGGAATTGAACTCACGACTTTACGATCGTAAGCCGAATATCCTAACCACTAGGCCGCGCGCCTTCATTTTAGGGCATGTAAGTTTACATTATTCAATGTATCCCTTCCCTTTCCCAAGACGATAAGGTTGTTTGTTGAAAGGGATTTGTTTGTTCCATCTACCAGTTCAAAGGAACGCGTAGAGGCTCTCTCATTGGTTCGCTTGTCTACGGTTCTTGAGGTGAAATGACTCACTGGAATTACCAGAGTCGTAACAGTGTTGGGTACAATGCCTAGAAGTATTTTTTCTAGCTCTTTGTAGTTTGAACTCAAATCATGCCGAGAACAACTTTGCCTTTCTTCTTATCAGTCGATAAATAAATAAAATGACAATCCAGTAATGGGGTTGACCAACTATTCTTCTTCTTCTTCTTCTTCTTCTTCTATGTTGAGACCTCTAGTGACATGGGGGTACACCATATTTGAAAGCCCAAGACGCCCTACGTATATTCCCTACTACAGCACATCTTTGAATCCACCTGAAGCTCGAAGTTTATGGCTGGAAAGTATACTATACTATTAGCTCACACCATCTAACTAGTCTTAAGGCATGGACATACTGGCCAGTTGCCCGGGTGTCTCACAGGTCTAGGGGCCTAATTATGATTCATGTACTGTATGCTGTACCTTGCTGTCTATAAATAAAAACTATAAGGCCCAGTGTAGTGATTTGCCGGCGGGCGTATAATGCTTCTCCTAACTGCAGTGGTTGCATTGAATATTTTATGATAGACGCATTTGTGTATTTAACTAATATAAGAAGGTTTGGTTGCTGTTAAGTACAAGAAGGTTTGGCTGCTATTCCTATAAATTCGAGCGATTACGTAGAAGCATCATCATTAACTCGTCTATCAGCCGGTATTCCGGCTTTCTACACATTCGACTAACTTCGTTAACACTGCAACCATATAGCAATGCCTCAATCGCACATTTGAAGCACACCTACATACATTCCCAACCGGCTGGCTGCTTATTTGCACATGGCCCAACAAATGTCTATTTTTCATTTATTCCTTTGCTATGTCTTCCTTTCTGTTTTTTTTTTGTTTTGTTTTAGTAAACTTTATTTTTATCTCAGCCATGTGACCTTCTGATCATCTGCCCTTCACCTTACACTGCAGAGGCACAAGCAACTTTTTTCTACATTTTTATTCCCCTCTGCTCCACAAAAAAAAAAAACCCCTCTTTAGTTGGAAGTCTACGTGCACGTAACGTAGATACGTCTAACAATATAGAAATATCAATGTAACACACACATACGTTACATACACAATCAAACACACACATACATATACACATATATACGTAAACGTACTCTTAAACACAAGTATAAACATATGCACATATATACATTGGCAATGCTAAACATAAACTCTCGCATGCGCGCGCACGCACACACACACACACACTTTCAAACCCACTGAAACACATTCTTTTTATTCTTTTATTAGTTCTCGTCATTGGACTGTGGCCATGCTGTTGCATATATATATATATATATATATA
>NC_068983.1:141743150-141743639 GCF_001194135.2 Octopus bimaculoides | reverse complement strand
ATATATGTGTGTGTGTGTGTGTGTGCGTGTGTGTGTGTGTGTGCGTGTGTGTGTGTGTCTAAAGTAAAGCATACACATTGGAACACGTACAAACAGAAACACACGCACAACACAGACACATACAGCCACCGAATAGAGGTACGGTAAATTAAAATGAACATTAACGTCAGTCTAACTGTTTAAAGGAGCAGAGTCCAGCGAGGATGATGGGAAATGGTGATTTGATAAGGGAAGCTGGTAAATAAGAGCTGATGGATGAGAGAGTGAGACACAGAGGGAAAGAGAGCAATTTGAGTAGTGGGTGGGGGTAAGAGATAAGTAGAGACACACAGACAAACTTACAGATAGTCAAATAGATGAGTATTTTGGTAGATGTGTATGTCTGTAAGCGAGTGTGTGAAATTATATATATATATATATATGTATATATATATACATAAACTTTCACAAACGCATATATATATATATATATATATATATATATATATA
>NC_068983.1:141734669-141742740 GCF_001194135.2 Octopus bimaculoides | reverse complement strand
AAAAAAAAAAAAAAAAATAATAATAAATAATAAAAGAATAAAATAGAAAAGAGGAAGGATCGAAATTCCATTTGTAAGTTGTGGTGGGGATGTAGTTATGTGCTGGTTGTGAACTTTTTTAAGTGGCTTTCTTCGTCTGGGCAGATGCTGGCGGTGAGATGGAACGCTGTGGTATGTTTAGAGAAAGTGTACTTGACTGATATGTATTCGGTCAGAGGGGAATTGTCTTGCTTCAGGAATAGTCTTATATATGCCCATTTATAATTAATCCTTTTCCACTTTCTGTTTCTCGTTCTCGTAATATGTTTGTTATGTTGACTATCTATCTATCTATCTATCTATCTATCTATCTATCTATCTATCTATCTATCTATCTACCCAACCACTCACCTACCTACCTACCTACCTATCTATCCAACCGTCCGTCCGTCCGTCTGTCTGTCTGTCTAGATAGATAGATAGATAGATAGACAAGGTAGGTATAAAGAAAATTTAATAAAAAAACTTTCAGAGTTAGAAAATTTAGGCAGGATAGAGATAGGAGCGAAAAGAAATGAGGAAAAGCGATGAAGAGTAAGAAAGAAGGTGAGGGAATGAATGGGGTGGCAAGATAAAAATAAAAGATGGATGAAATGGGTTTTCGAACATTAACTTACGTCACAATTAATGAACCATAAACTTGAAAGGGTATACATTCTAAGAAGATGTGGCATTGGTACGTACTTGTGCGCGCGCGCACGTAAGTGTTTAAATTAAGAATTTTTGTTTCAAGGCATTGAACATACCGGCATTTGTCTATGTTGTTCAAATATATGCCATTGGCTACTTTTGTTTAAATTAGGCAAATTACCAAGGCCATAAATGTTTGCTCTATTTTCTGTAAGTCTAAGTTCTTTGGCCACTGGAGGTAGAACAATTGTTGTGCAGACGAAGGCTCTCGTACCAGAAACACGTGTTTACAGCTGTTCTCATATCTTCAAACAATGAGCCGGCCTCTTTCTTTAGTGGCTTGTGTTGAATTGCATTATACTGTCTCAAGCTGAACTGGTCATAATTGCTATTTGGATACTATGATACATTATCTAGAGTTGGAGATAATTTGAATAAATCAAATATTTTGTTCTACAGGAGTTTTCTGTGTTATATATATATATATATATAACATGAAGACGAACACAAATGGGTTTTAAAATTTACAACAGCTGTTTCAGTATCATTTATTGAAGAATTCTTAGATTACATCATGACAAAAATCTGCCATCTTCAGGTGATTTTAAACAACCAGAGTAGTAAGGTAGAACATTTGAGTTGACTAGCTCAGTATGGCGTCCTACACACTGAAATAGCTAGATTCTACGAAGACCTGCCTCAGTTCATTTAAGACGGGTTTAGCCATCGAGAATAATATTATATATATACACGAAATTATATGCGATTCGTTATAGAAGCTCATAAATTTCGCTATATACGAGCTTTTCCAACAATGCAAAAAGCTCATGCAGAGTGAAACACACGCCCAAAAGTAGCGAATAATATTTTTCTTAATGTAATACTACCTATCTATCTATCTATCTATCTATCTATCTATCTATCTATCTATCTATCCGTCTGTCTGTCTGCCTGTCTGCCTGTCTGCCTGTTTGTCTGTCTGTCTGTTTGTCTGTCTATCTCTCTACCTATACCTACGTGCATATATTTTATGTGTGTTTCAATATACATACGCACATATTTACACGGGAATTTATTAACTCAAATAAATATATAAGGATATACACAGATTATATATATAAAAAATTTACAAATAAGTTCATAGAAAATAGAGGGAACAGATACCACCGGGGGGAAGCGAGCAACGAATCTATCGCTTGCCAAGTGATGGAGATATCCATTACAAAGAACGGACTCTTCCAAATGCATAGCATTTCTCAATAGCTCCAATGAATGTTTTACTGGATTATCTAATAGGTATTTCTTTCCTTTTTAATGAGGTTCAACGCGACCTCTCATCAAGCGACGAAGCTTCTACTTTGTGATGGGAGCTTGTTTCAATGTTTTTCTTTCAGAAAGTGTATTTGTAAATTTTCTAATATGATTTATTTTTAGGCGCAGGGGTGGCTGTGTGGTAATTAGCTTGCTTACCAACCACATGGTTCCGGGTTCAGTCCCACTGCGTGGCACCTTGGGCAAGTGTCGTCTACTATAGCCTCGGGCCGACCAAAGCCTTGTAAGTGGATTTGGTAGACGGATACTGAAAGAAGCCCGTTGTATATATATTTGTGTGTCTGTGTTTGTCTTCCCCAACATCGCTTGACAACCGATGCTGGTGCGTTTACATCCCCGTAATTTAGCTGTTAGGCAAAAGAGACCGATAGAATAAGTACTAGGCTTACAGAGAATAAGTCCTGGGGTCGATTTCTTCGACTAAAGGCGGTGCTTCAGCATGGCCGCAGTCAAAATTACTGAAACAAGTAAAAGAATAAAAGAAGATATCCTACAAATATGTTTCTATGTATGTCCACACGTACATACATATACACACACACATACATACATACATATATACATATATACATACATACATACATGCACACACACATACACATATTTATAAAACATAGACAGATGCAGTTACATCAAAAGGTATACAGATTTATCTTCGCCTGCAGGGGATGTGTCAAACGGCAATTGAGAATGGCTCCATATGAAAAAGGAAAATAATCAAGAATTCGTCAAAATTGGAAAAGCACAGGATTACTACCAGGAGATAAAAAGGCAATCGTCGAGACGAGTTTCTACCTCAAAAGGTATCATCAGCGAGCCATTATTCTAACTTATCTTCAGCCACCAGAGGACATAGACATATAAAAAAGAGTAGAACACACGGTCTGGGTAATTTGCATAATTAAAGAAAATAACACCATGCAAAATAACACCAAGTAACCAATGGGATGTATGCAAACAATATAGACAATGCAGGTTTATCAAATACACAACATGAATTCTTTAATTATAAAAATTCGTAATTATGACACATTCTCTAGGAGAGGAGATGAAATTTCAACAAACGTAGAATATATGTTGTAGGGTATTTGATATACCTGCATCTTTGATGTTCCTATACAAACCATTAGCCACTCTGACTTATTGCTCTTAGCTCAATTTTGATTTAATTTACGCAGATCAGATAGGCCATGAATATGTTCTACTCCTTTTGTAAATGTCTATGTCCATTCACTGCTGGAGATAGATTAGGAAAATTGCTGTGATAATGACGTGTATTGAGGCAGAAACACGTATCTTTGATTGTCATTTTGTCTCCATGTAGTAAACCTGTCCTTTTCTTTATTGGCAGGTCATCTTTGGCGAAATCTTGATTCTTGAGATTATCTCCCCTTCTCATGTGGCGCTGTTCTCAATTGCCATTTGGTAATTAACCTCTACAAACGGAAACAATTTTACAAACCAAGAATTTATGATAATTTTAATAAATCAAGAAATTATTATTTTGTATAAGTATCAATAAATTTGTATATATACTACATAATATATAATGCCTATACATTAATTTTATAATATATGTATATAATACATACATAAATACACACACACACACACACATACGTACATATGTAATACACACACATTCACACACACACACACACACACACACACACACACACACACACACACACACACACACACACACACACACACACACACACACACACACACACACACACACACACACATAGTGAAAGCGCGTGGCTTAGTGGTTAGGATAATCGGCTCACGATCGTAAGGTCATGAGTCCGACTCCCGACGGTGCGTTGTGCTCATTGAGCAAGATACTTTATTTCACGATGTTCCAGTCCACTCAGCTGAAAAAAATCAAAAATGAGTAGTACCTGCCTACGTTAAGGGTACGCGTGTCTGTAAAGTGCTCGGCCACATCCATGTTAATTTCACGAGCAGGCTATTCTGTTGATCGGATCAAACTGGAATCCTCGAAGTCGTAACCGACTGAGTGCCAGTTTAGTTATACTGTATATTATAATGTATGGCACATACACACACATACAGATAGATATATAGTAAAACTCTGACTTAGCTCCACATTACTTAAAGTAAGACAAACTGTTCTTAGATACATGTAACTCCAACGAAATGCGTTGAATGCTACTGTCTTTCGTTCACTTGGTATGTGTGTGTGTGTATATGTGTGTGTATGTGTGTGTGTGTATGTGTGTGTGTGTGTGTGTGGTGTGTGCGTGTGTATACGCTTATATACACATGTTCATAAATATATGCGTTTAACGCATATATGATGAGAAAATATTGATTTCTTATATAGAAAACTGTGTCACACATTTGTGTTATCGATATATCGATTCCACTGCTCGATGGCTATCTATTTTATTGATCCTGGATAGACGAAACGCAAAATTGACCTTGGCACGATTAAAAAGACTATGGCTTCTTCAGAGAATGAAAACTAAAGCCAAAGACCATTTTAGAGGCTTCTGAAACAAGTGGGAAGAAGAGAAGTTAAGCTGGAGACTTGACCAGAATGTTTGAAGCCATAAAAACTCTGCTAAAGGCAACCAAGAACCATTCCCAAACAGTACCGGCCTTTCTTATGAGTGTCCAAAGAGTTTCCGTCCATCAAATTTCATCCACATGAAGTTAGTCGATTTAAGATTAAGGCAAAAAAAAAAAAAAAAAAGAAAGAAAAAGTCAATGTGCTGTGCGATCGAACCTGAAACCATGTAGTTGCATAAAGAACTACTTAATCATCTAGTCAGAAAAAAACGTTTAAGAAACTAACCAAATACGGCAACGTATTTTACTCATCTTACTTCGATTTCTACAAATCTATCAATTGTCGATCTTACCAATTCGCCAACTATCTATTGCACCAATTTACAACTGTCTACTGTATCAATTTACAAATATCTATTCTGCCAATATATCAATTGCCTATTCAGCCAACCCATCAACTTCTATTCTAGCAACTGTCAATTCTACCAATATACCACTCAATTCAGTGAAAAGACTGTACACATAGGTGAGAGGGAGGAACAGCCAATTATATCTATGGCTTAATGAATTATTGTACTGCCTCCATATGCAGTAAGGTACAGCTGTTACGCACACATGAATATTCCTACTAGTACTCCTCCCCACCACCACCACACAAAGGTCATCTGTCCTATTCAGAAATCAACACGCTGCAAACAATAGTCTATCAACGTATGCTACATACGTCAATATATTCCACAATCGCTACTACGATGGTTTCTTCTTCCTGGAAATTAAAAAACTATATATGTGCCACGCGTGTCTTTTCAATTTATCTACCTGTGCTCTTTTCATCATCCGTTTGTAGTTCAATGCTCAAACTGTACAAACGCATTGCAAAATGATTTCAACCGAAAGAGTTCTTCAATATTAAAATGGATCAAAACGGCGTGCTAGCAGAACCGTTAGTACTCTGGATAAAATGCTTAGTAGCATTCCGCCCGTTCTTACGTTCTGAGTTCAAATTCCGTCTTTACTTTTCGTCCTTTCGGAGTCGATAAAATAGTAGATGTAGTCGACTTACTCCTCCCTCGAAATTACTGGTCTTGTGTCAAAATGTGAAACCAATATTAAAATGGATCCATCATTAACCGTCAAATTGGAGAGAAACAAAATTAAAATAAATAGATAACTATATTTGTGATGGGGCTGCTAGGGGAAGCTGTCCGAACCGGTCGAAACCTCTCACAATACAGGGATGACACAGGCATATTAGAATAAAACAATAATTACTGAAGTTGGTATGTGTGTGTGTGTGTGTGTGTGTGTGTGTGTGTGTGTGTGTGTAAGCTGACTAACTCTTCAAAGGATATTCACAGTTTGAGCTGGGAACTCGTTACTACAAAACTCTGACATATGGCGATTGCAATAGTAAAGATGTATTAAAAATTGATTTATTTTCTTTTCTAAATATATAGGTGGATAGGAATAATATAGCGTGAAGTTTGCTTTGTCAAGGGCATTAATGACATAAATAAGATACTGACTTATAAGAATCGAAACCGCATCAGGGACTCCATTTGCCGGACATTTACCTCTTACCGTTGAGCAAAATATGTCGGTATTGAAACTTAATCCTTTGATAATTTAGTTTAAATGTCCAACTAAATTATCATACTTTGCTCGATGCTTTCCAATTCTAATGTATTTCTAATAATACGATTGATGAAGGAGGTTCAATTCATCCGACAGTTGGGATTTACACCTAATTCAAACATATTTTCAGGCATTACAAACCTGAAACAACTGCATCACTTTTAACATTTCGTCCCATTACATTCAGTCACCTTTATCTTCATAGGTCTGACGTTTTCGATGTTTTGATCTCTCTCTCTCTCTCTTCTATCTCTCTCCCTCTCTCTCTCTCTCTTTCACTCTCTTTCACTCTGTCTGTCTGTCTCTAGTTATCTAGGCAATCTTTCGGGGACTCACACACAGTCATCTATCTACTTATCTTACATCAACGGCAGTTTATAAATGTTTTTATCTCATGTACCACTCTCTCTCTCTCTCTCTCTCTCTCTCTCTCTGAGACACACACACATATACATATATATATGACATATAACGTGTGCGCGTGTGCGTGCGTGTATGTATGCGTGTAAACATCCTTCTGTGTATAAATCAATATTTTCGATCAACCTGTTTGTCTATTGCTGTAGCTGTGGATTGTTCGTTTCTACTTTGTCATGTTTTCAACCCGCCTCCACCAAAAAAAAAACTAAAAACAAAACAAAAACAAAAACAAAATCAAAAAAAAAACCACACTCACACAATGAAGTAGAATAAAGACAATACACTAACAATTGTTGAACAAAACTCTCACACAAAATTTAAACATAAACTCTATCAATGATTTAATGCATAAAAACTATTTGTAAACTGAAACAACACACAACACACAACTCTCTTTCTTTCTCTCTCTGTTTCTCTATCTATCTGTCTGTCTCTCTCTCACACACTCACACAGGGGCACACACACACTGATATGTAAGGGATGGAAAGAAGAGAAAAAGTTAGCAATACTTACGCGTTGAACAGATAGCGGCTTAGCAAAATCCGATCCCCCTTGTAATCGAAATCCCCAGGGTACGTCACTGCAACTTCGGGACAGCCACAAAGTCTCCATATTTTAATATGTAAACGTTTATTCCGGATTTTTTCTTAGAGACCTTTATGGATTTAAGTGTTGATGTCACTCTTGTTATATTCCTTTCAACCCGTAGGGTTTTTTCCCCCCAAATTGTTGCTAAATTAACTACTACAAAGTTTGTTCGTAGTAGATTGGAGGAGAGAAGATAAATAGAGAGAGACAGAGATGTACACACACGCACACACTTCTCGCCTTGCCTCCACTACTTCAGGGGCAAGGTTGGCCTCTGTATCTTATCCGTCCCAGGTTTTAAAAAAAATGTTCTTGTGTTACGATGCGCTCACCAGAAAAAAGAACACGAAAAGACAAGAAGAGAGGAAAAGAAGTAGGGAGGAAAAAATTACTCTGTCTTTCCTCTGCGTCTCTGATTCGCTTTGTTTTTACTCTCTTTTCCTCTCTGTCACTCACACACTCACTCTTTATCTTTTTAACTATCTGTCGGGTTCTCTTCCTCTTCCTCTTCCTCTTCCTCCTTTTTTTTTCCTTTTACCTTCTACTCTTACACCTTTTCTGTCTCTTTTTTTTCTCTATTGCATTACTCCTTCCAGCTCTATCTTTTACGCGCGCACACGTATACACTCACACATACGTACACACACATGTACACACACACACACACACACAGATGTACACACACACACACACGTACACACACACGTACACACACATACACACACACATGTACACGCGTACACACACACGTACACACACACACACACGCACGCACGCACACACACACATGTACACACACACGTACACACACATACACACATACACACTCACACACACACTCACACACACACACTCACACACACTCACACACACACACGTACACACACA
>NC_068983.1:141731996-141734659 GCF_001194135.2 Octopus bimaculoides | reverse complement strand
CACTCTTTATCTTTTTAACTATCTGTCGGGTTCTCTTCCTCTTCCTCTTCCTCTTCCTCCTTTTTTTTTCCTTTTACCTTCTACTCTTACACCTTTTCTGTCTCTTTTTTTTCTCTATTGCATTACTCCTTCCAGCTCTATCTTTTACGCGCGCACACGTATACACTCACACATACGTACACACACATGTACACACACACACACACACACAGATGTACACACACACACACACGTACACACACACGTACACACACACATACACACTCACACACACACACTCACACACACATGTGCACACACACACGTACACACACACGTACACACACACATACACACTCACACACACACACTCACACACATGTACACACACACACTCACTCTCTCTCTCTCTCTCACTCTCTCTCTCTTTCTCGAACTCACTGACACCTTTACATCTTCCTCTTTATTTCTAATTTTCCTCTTCCTCTTCCTCCTGTTTCTCCATAAATTTCTTCTTCTCTCACACTCATTTCTCACACACTCAATGGTTTCTCCCATGATCACTTTTTCACTCCTCTCTTTTTTCTCTTTAAACGTCCATGCTTTTCCCTTTCATTTTTTAATTTTCCCTTTCGTTTCTTTTCTTTTTAATATTTTCCCCTTGCCTTCTTTATCGTCCCTTATCCTTTTTTTTTTACTATTCTTTATTTTTCTTTCACTTACTTTACTTTATCACTTGTTTTTTTTATTTCCTCTCTCTCATTTACCTTTCCTCTTTTATTTCTTATTTTTCTGTTTTCCCCTTTTCTCTCATTCTCCAACTTCGATTCTTTTAACTCTTACGTTTCCATTTTCCCCATTTACTTTCTTAACTCTTCTTTTCTCTGTCCTTCTTCTCTACAATTATTTCTGTCTCACTTTTCTTTTATTCTCTCTTATCATTATTTCTGCCTCTCCATCTCTCTTTCTCTTTCTCGTTCTCTAAAACCCTTCGTTTAGACATTTTCTCTTTTTTCGCTCTCTACTTAATTTCACTCGTTCTGTCCTTTATCTGTTCCTGGTGTTATTAATAAAATTCTTAAGGCACAATTTCAATCAGAACCTATCCAAAACGCCAGAACTCTCACCTCTTCGTACACTTTATTTTTTTCTTTACTCTTTTACTCTTTTATTTGTTTCAGTCATTTGACTGCGGCCATGCTGGAACACCGCCTTTAGTCGAGAAAATCGACCCTAGGACTTATTCTTTGTAAGCCTAGTACTTATTCTATCGGTCTGTTTTGCTGAACCGCTAAGTTACGGGGACGTAAACACACCAGCATCGGTTGTCAAGCGATGTTGAGGGAGGGGGGACACAAACACAGACACACAAACACACATACATATACATATATATACATATATACGACGGTCTTCTTTCAGTTTCCGTCTACCAAATCCACTCACAAGGCTTTGGTCGGCCCGAGGCTATAGTAGAAGACACTTGCCCAAAGTGCTACGCAGTGGGACTGAACCTGGAACCATGTGGTTGGTAAGCAAGCTACTTACCAGACAGCCACTCCTGCGCCTCCTTAAAAAAAATTTTTCCCGATACTGACATTCACGAATTTTTTTTTTTTCAATTCTGCAATTACTTATCTTCTTCCTCAATCAATCATTGGCGGAGTTTTGGAATAATTACCCATCGAAGTTCCATACATCATAGGAAAGCAAAAGAATACGGAAGGAAGGAGAAAGTGAAATTTTTGTAAACATTTTTTTCAGAATTGTAATTTCCGTTGTATGAAATATCGGAATCCTAAAATATAAAGATAGCCACTTCCCTTTTCCTTTAATGTGAGGTTTGGGACTTCGAATTTCAACAATTCCGAAACTTCCTCAATCATCGTTTCTTTCACACATACTTTACTCCATCTATATCTATTTTGTGTTCCTTTTTTCACTTATTTTCTAAATTTTCTAATACACTTTCTGATTTTATCTTATTGTTGTTGCTGGTTAGTCCCAGATCAACCCTGATCGAGTAGACCACTGGTCGAAGACAATCTAGCCGTGACTAACCCGCATTTCTATGAATATTTGCAACTACATTAACAAAATATTTTTCCTTTTCCAAGAAATTAAAACGTGATTTGATGAGGATTTCGTAGCTCTTTCTAGTAGGCAGAGTAACCAGGTAGGGCTTTCCTCTTTAATTTATATTTCTGTGAAGGTGTATTGCCAGAATAAGCAGGGATCTTTCAGTACTTAGATTTAGTAACACCTTACATTCTGAGATAAAACCCAACCGGTCGCTAACCTTATCTTCCTGGATCGATAAAACAACATACCATTCAAATAGACGGATTGGCAGAATAGTTAGAGTCTCGGACGAAACGACTGCAGCATTCAGTTAGAACATTACACTGTGGGTTCAAATCCCACTCAGATCAACTTTACCTTTCCTCCAACGGGAAGAGCAATAACATTAAGTACCAACTAAATACTGGAGTCCTAAGTGTAGGAGTGGCTGTGTGGTAAGTAGTTTGCTTACCAGCCACATGGCTCCGGGTTCAGTCCCACTGCGTGGCACCTTGGGCAAGTGTCTTCTACTATAGCTTCGGGCTGACCAAAGCCTTGTGAGTGGATTTGGTAGACGGAAACTGAAAAAAGCCCGTCGTATATATGTATATATATATATGTAT
>NC_068983.1:141718121-141731548 GCF_001194135.2 Octopus bimaculoides | reverse complement strand
TATAAAGGACCATACATATATATATAAATGAAAATGATGTTCGAGTCTCTGAATGCATATACACTCGTATAATTGTGAGTGTATGTATGAGAGTATATCAATGTGTTGATGTGTAGGTATGCGTTGTAGCCAAAAAGAACCCCCTCTCTTCACAATTCCACAACGTTTAACTTCAACTTGCTTTCCACAAGGTGTTGTAGTCCAAGCTGCTGGAGAACCATGAGAGCACGCAAACACACACACACACACACACACACACACACACGTACATACACACACACATGCACGGTGGGACAGAGAGGACGGACGTTTCTGGAAAATTCACAAGATCGTTAATTTTAGCTGCAAACAAATTTTATTGACATGAACGTGTTCGTATTGAATTAGCATTTGTCAAAATCAAGTGTGGAAAACAACGTCTATCATGAAGTATCCGTTTTCATTGATGTATTTCTGAAGGCGTTCTTGGAAGTTGGCCTCCGCTCTCTCCAGCATTGCTCTGTCAATTTGGGCAACTTCCACTCGAATAGCTTCCTTCAAATCGTCCAATGTAAGGGGCTTATGCACATACATACACACTGTCTTGAGGTTTTCCCACAAGAAATAATCACACATCAGGGGACCAAGGGGGCCAAGGAATATCAGCAAACCTGGAAATGAGGCGGTAACCGAAGAGAGGGCGAAGAACGTCCCTTGATTCTCTGGCTGTGTAGGCCGTCGCCCAATCTTGCCGAAACCATACACATCTAATGGGCATATGTTTTCGTCGTAATTTAAGTACAAATAAGTTGTTTATCATCTCGATGTAACACTTGGAGTTCACAGTAACATCATTTCCATTATTGTCTTCAAAAAAGTAAGGACCGATGACGGCAGCTTTTCCAACAGCACACCAAACCGTCACTTTGGGGCTGTGCAGTGATCTTTCGTGCAGTTCTCTCGGATTTTCAAGAGTCCAATAACAACAATTCTGTTGGTTCACCATACCATTGAGATGAAAATGAGCTTCATTACTCATTAAGAAAATATGGTTGTCATTTGCCTCAAAAATTGCTTCCATCTGACGTGCGAAGCTAAGCCACTGTGAATAGTCCCATGGTTTCAACTGTTGCTCAATGTCTAATTTGTACGGGTGGAAATGCAGATCTTCATGCAAAATACGCCTTACCGATCGATTACCGATGCCAAGTTCAGTGGAATGTCTCCGAGCAGAGAGATTCGGACTCCGTATCAAGGATTGTCTGACGCGCTCCACATTTTCTGGGGTCCGTACCATTCGTGACGCCCCCATCAGTCTCCTTTTCATTAGTGTACCTCACGTACAAAGTGCATTCACCTGACGCATGATTGTGTTACGGGTGGGAATATCTTGATTTCGGTGAATGTTGGAAGTGGCTCCGAAACTCAAGCTAAACTGCTGTGACAGACTCGTTATTCTTCACGTAACTGTTGTAGGCAAACGCACAAAGCTCTATCGTCCACAGCTCCATGGCTTCACCTGAAAAGAAAAAAAAATGCTAAGACACCACGGACCGAATGGTACCTGTCGGACACATGTCTCTCCCACTGGAGCTGAGCAATAGCCATTTCAAAAACGTCCGTCCTCTCTCCTCCACCCTATATATTTTAAGGGTGGAGTGTGAGCGTGTATACTTACATATTTATTTGGGTTCATATGTGTGTATGTATGTATGTGTGTATGCAAATAATATAAAAAAGAGGGAAAGAGATGGGTGTCTGGATATATAGATGATGATCACAGCTGTTGTCGAACCAATTTATATTCATCATGTACACATATGGGTGTATGTGTGTGTGTACATACTTACATGCATATATATATTTGTGTGCGTGCGTGCGTGTGTGTGTGTGTGTGTGTGTGTGTGTGTGTGTGCGTAATCAGTTGTAAAATTCGTTGGAATGTAGGTATTTTAATTTTCAAGACAGGGAGAAAGGGTCGAGTTCCACAAATACGTAGACTTAATCATAGGCATACACATTTCCATATGTTCGTATGCATACGAACACACACATTTGTATATACACACACACGTATAAGTTCACAATCCAATGCAAGTTATAGATCCCATATAAGGATAGTTTCAAATATGGTGTTTGCATAAAAGAACATAACTGGATTTAAGGGTCGTTACAGCTGTTTCGGCAGCATTTTTTTTTGTTGAATAGTTTGATTGCTACTACAGTACTCTCTCTCTTTATAAGGCGTCTCGCTATACCGCGTTCCCGCATATAAGATGGGTGGTCTGATGGACCCCAAATGATTTGAAGCTGAATTTCCCTCATTATCGCTCACAACTTGATAAAACCTTGATTAAAAGCAGAATTTCAGCGAATTTCAACGAATTACATACCTTAACCAACAGATTGAAAATATTGCAATCGGTTACCATTTAACTGGGTGCATAATTTCTTTGACACGATTTGATTGGATTGTTTGAAGAAGCTTTCGCCAATCAAAGGGCTCGAATGAGTCAAAACATTTATATTTAAAAGAAGTAATTAACACCCTGGAGGTACGGTTTATATAATAAAAGGGAAACCATATTCCACTTCATTCATTACAATTTCAAGGTATCTTGCTGATATTAAAAAAAATTACCGTATGAATACACAATGCCTAAGAGGAAATCCTATAACTGTGAAGGAAAAATTAAATTTGGTTGACAGCATACAAAATGGCGAAATCAAAGCCAAACTATCGAGAGAGACTGGTGTTCCAGAGTCCACCCTGATTAACCCCAGGAGTTATGGAAATACAGTCGTGGACAATGAGGGCCTGGCTAGGAAGAAGGCCGAGACTGTCACTGATAGTGAACTTGAGAAAGCAGTTTTCACCTGGTTTGTCCAGGAGCAGAGTGGTGGCACCCCACTGTCAGGAGGCATTTTCAAAACCCAGGCAGAGAAGTTTCAGAGCCAGCTGCATCCAGAGCAACCTGTCCAGCAAGCCTTTCTAGTCAGTAGGGTGGTTGTACAGGTTCCAGAAGCGCCATAATATAGGTGCTGTCAAGATGAGTGGGGAGCAGAGAGATCAGCAGATAGCCAAGCTGCAGATGATTTGCCTGTTATCCTGAAGTAGCATATGGACGCAGAGTCCCTCACCCTTGAACAACTGTACAATGCAGATGAGTCCGGCCTCTACTGGAAGATGCTACCAAACAACACCCTAGCAATAACAACGGATGCCCGTAAGACCTTGGGCTACAAACTGGCAATGAACAGACTCACCAGCCTTTTTGCCTGCAACGAGACAGGCACCCACAAGCTTAAACCCCTGGTTGTGGGCAAGTATCGATCACCCATGAACAATCTACCAGTGTTTTACAAACACTCAGCCAGGTCATGGATGACAGCCAGCATATTTGAAGAATGATTTTTCAAGTCCCTAGTGTTAGGAGCCACCTTAGGAGCATCAACCTTCTGGAGAAAGCTATCCCAGTCAACACCATACACCTGGAGAATCTGCTCAGACAGACACACATTAAGATGAAGAAAGAACTGTGCTAGAAGAATCTGACAGGCATTTTTATGTGATTGAATAGAAAACAATTAAAAGTGAACTTTCATATAATGTACTTTATTAATTAAATATACTTTTAAGGGCTCTCAAATCATTCACTAGGTGGCATTACATCAGAAATGCAATGTAAAAGCATTTCATAAGTATTTATTGAAAATTCTTATTTTAGAGTCAACAGGAACTACTCACGGAAGTAAACAATGTAAATACTTTCTAAAAAGTTGTAAGTGCTGTAATTCATGATATTTTATAAGTAATTTATTTGTATTGTATAATAAATGTTAAACTTGATTGAATATGTTTTTTTTTTCGTTTGTGTACCTTACTAATCAGACCAAATATCTCATTTTCTTCTATTATCACCTGTCCCCACCTTACCCGGCAATCTGCGGTCCGGATAGAACACAGTTGGTTTTCTTGCACCCTATCACCCGCGTTATAGAGAGGGAGCACTATATTATATCATGAACAAATTCCGCTTTCATCAGATGGATTTAAATTTACGTAGGAAAAGAAAATACCAATTGACCCGCCTTGCCAGGCATCGTCAAAGCAACTAAGTACATAAGAAGAACTTTTCACATGTAGTCATGACTATGAAGAGCTCTTCATATATTCTCACTCGCTTTGACGATGCTTGCCAAAGCCGGGTCAATTTGTATTCTCTTCTGTGTAAGTTTAAAATCGCCTGATGAAAGCGGATATGTTTCAAGATGTCATAATAGTAATGGAACTATTCAACAATAAAAATAATGCTACTGAAACAATTGTAATGAACCTTATGTGTTTATATATATATATGTGTGTGTGTGTGTGTGTGTGTGTGTGTGTGTGTGTGTGTGTGTGTGTGTGTGTGTGTGTGTGTGTGTGTGTGTGTGTGTGCGTGTGTGTGTGCGTGTGTGCGTGTGTATATACCTTTACAAAGGTACTACTCAACATAGTCTGCATTACAAGCTATCGTTGCGCCAACGTTGAGCCAGACACTCGAATATTCTTTGACAGAATTCTTGCATCCACTTTTGTATTCCCTTCTTCATTGCCATTTTCATCTCGTTTATGACTACAACTTGTTTTCTCTTATCACTGCCCTTTATAGGATCAAAAAGTGAATGTCGGAGGGCACTAGATCCAAGTTGAAAAGTGGATGGGACCAATGATCAACCCAATTTGTTGATTGTCCGGTTTGTTGACAAAGATGTGTGTGGGTGTACATTTTCTTTGTGATTCGTCAAATTTAGGGTAGTTTGTCTTCATGACATGTTCTATCTATCTCATTCGATGAACCCGCCTTTGGCCACGATGACAGCCTCCAGGCGTCCTCGGAACCGGCCTCAGGCTTTCATCAATATTTCCTTTTTTAGGCCCTTGAAGGCCCTGGCAATCCTGGCTCTCAGCTTGTTCTTCGTGTTGCAGTATGGATTTGTTGGTCTCTTGTTCCCGCGCGCCTCGCACAAAGAAGTCGAGGTGATTGCAGTCAGGCAAGTTGTGAGTCCAAATGTCAGATGCTGTGTGATCGAAGATATTATCTGACAATCAGGCCTGGGTTTTCGGGCAGGTGTGGCCAGGCGCAGAGTCTTGCTGCCACATGTACGACCTCCCTGCAGCTACCCGGTCGATCAAGGCCTTCACTACCTCGTCAGAATACGGATGTAACTGTTGGTATTCAGACTTAGGCGCTCAGGAAAGAAGTGATGTAGGATGACGTCACCTTCAGTGCTGATGACACCGAAGATCATGACTGTTGCAGAAAATTTTGTCTGTATGACACCAGGCACGTCCTTGCGTGAAACAGCGAGCAACCTGTTGTTCTTGGTGTTGGTAGAAATTCTTCTCGTCGGAGAAGAACCACAGCATATCTGGCTCCAACAGGTATTTCAGCTTGTTGATCAGTTTCTTGATGATCTCGAGTTAGTTTTCCTGCAGAAATTGTCCCTTCCTCATATTGTACGAGAAGTAGCAAGTGTCCTTATATATCACCTATCTGATGAATTTTTCGTCCACATCTTTCTCCTTGGCAATCGCATGAATCAACTTGCTGGGATTATTGTTGTTGATTTCTCGGATTTCATAGACAAATTTCGGGGTTCTGATGGGTCACACTTTCTGCTGTCGGTCATGGGTAACCCTTTCTGCTGGCGCCTCGTAGTCGAATCCTGAATCTTCCAGCCCCTTTCTGACCTTTTGTACCCTCCCTCTACTGACATTGAGGAAGTCCGAAATCTCCATGTATGTCCTTCTGGCGCGGTTTCAAGCAGAACTTCATACGTCTTCCATGATTTTTTTTGCGGGGTGGGGTATTTCAAATTTTTCCATAGTCAATTATTCTGCCAAGAACTAAAACAAAAGTGAAACTATTAAAAAAAAAATATGCATAAAATTAGCAGTTGAAAATTGCGAACATATACCGTCCATTCCTTGTATATTATACATAGGTATGTATCTTTATATAATACTATATATATATGTATGTATCTATATATGCATGAATGTACACACACTCACACTACACACATACACACAAATATATACACACACACATATATACACACACATACGCTGAAGCCCTGTGAGAGTTGTTTGGTGTAATAAATATCTATCATCATGTCATGTCGGATGATGACGACGACGACGACGACGATGATGATAGTGATGATGATGATGATGATGATGATGATCATAAACACGTTAAGAATATATTTGCGTATGAGTGGGCGTGTGTGCCTACGCGGTGTTTTTGCGTGTACTATGTGGAGATCTGCCAAAGTCACATAAACATATAATGAAACACACACACACACACACACACACACACACACACACACACACACACACACACACACACACACACACACTCACACAAAACACACACGCACACGTACAACAGCTTTTAAAACTGATACAACTTTTAATATCTACATAAATTTTCTTAGTACATACGTCTATTGGCTTACATTCATACACGTACATATACATACACACGTACCCACACATCTCTCTCCACATATATGTTTGTATGTGTGTGTATATATGTATGTGTGTGTGCATGTGTGTGTGCGCGTGCATGTGTGTGTGTGTGTGCGTGCATGTCTATATATATATGTGTGTGTGTGTATGTATATATATATATATATGTATACATATATATATATATATATATATATATATATATATATATATATATATATATATATATATATATGTGTGTGTGTGTATATATATATATATATGTGTGTGTGTGTGTGTGTATATAAACATATATGTGTGTGTGTGTATATAAACATATATGTGGAGATATATAGGTACAAACATACATACATACACATCCCTATATATGAGTGTATGTGTGTGTGTACGTACACAAATATATATACATACATGCATACATTTATACACACGTGCAAACGTACATTTTAGAAAGTCACTTCAAAGTAGTTTTGAAATAAAACCAAAACAGTTTTTTTAATGCTTATATCCAAACCTAACAATGTTCCAGCTTTATGAAGAAAAAAAACAACTTAGAATAAACTTAGCTTTGATCTTCATTGATATTTAGGAACCATAGGATTCGGCGTGTACAAATTAGTAGTATTTTTTTTTCTACTCAGGGCACAAGGCTCCAAATTTTCGTGGCCGGGGCCAGTCGATTAGATCGACCCCAGTATGTAATTAGTACTTAATTTATCGACACCAAAAAGATAAAAGGTAAAGTCAACCTCGGCGGAATTTGAACTCAGAACGTAGCGGCAGACGAAATACTGCTAAGCATTTCTCCCGGCGTGCTAACGATTCTGCCAGCTCGCCGCCATACATACTGGTAGTGTTATCTTTTACTGGTTTCAGTCATTGGACTGTGGCTTTGCTGGGGCACATCTTTGAATGGTTTAGGCGAGCAAATCGACCCCAGTATTCTTTTTTTAAGTCGAAAACGTTTTGCGAACCGCTAAGTTACGGTGACGTAAATAGACCAATACCGACTGTCAAGCGATGGTTGGGTGAGAAACACGAGCACACACACACCCACACACAATGGGCTTCTAGGTAGTTTCCGTCTACCAAATTAACTCTCAAGTTATTGGTCGGTCCTGGTCTATATTGGAAGACGCCCATGTTACCGCGCAGTGGGACTGAATCTGAAACCACGCGGTTGCAAAGGCGCTTCTTAAACATACCGCCGTGCCTGTGCCTATACAAACCAATTATCGTCGCAGGGCTCATACAAGTTGTTGATAAAAGGATTTAGTTTATCAATAAAAGTACCATTGTTATTCCTCTAATGTCCAGTGTTTAGTTTGTGTCTGTGTTGGTGAGTGTAATACCCTAGTTATGATATCTCTCCAGTTATTTTTTGTAACAGAAGAAGCGTTCATATGAATTTATATGTTGGTTTCAAATTTTGACACAAGGTTAGCGATTTCGGGGCAGGGGCTAAGTCGATTACAATGGTCCCAGTGCTCAACTGGTACTTATTTATTTTATCAATTCTGAAAGGATGAAAGACAGAGTCGAACTTCGGAATTTGAACTCCAAACGTAAGGACGGACGATATGCCACCAATCATTTTGCCTGGTATGCTAACAATTCTGCAAGCTCGCCGCCTTCTATGAATGTATATATTAATGTGGCTAAAGTAGAGTGAAGTCTATGTTTCACTGAGGAAATCTAATAGTACCGGAATGTGTCCAAAGTTGTTTCCCGTACATGTCGGAATAATTGAAGCAATATTAGTTCATTAATATTAACTTTTACGTACCACGCAATAATTTCTAATTAAATTTTGAATGTCGACTGTATTAAATACAATGATACTAATTTAACAAAAGTTAATCATATCCCTAATACTGTTTCTAGTTTTGGCACATGACCAATGATAAATGGTTAAGTCGATATCATCGGCCCCAGTACTTGGCCGCTATTTTATTTTATTGACCGTAGAAGAAGGAAAGGCGGATATGGAATTCAGAAAGTAAAGAACAAAAGCAAATACCAAAAGGCATATTTTGCGAACGTCTGATGGTTCTGCCAATTTTCTGATTTCATGATAACCAACATAACAGTTTCAAAATTTCGCATAGGACCAGCAGTTTTTCAGGGAGGGATAAGTCGATTACATCGACCCCAGTTCTTCACTTGTACTTATGTTATCGACCCCGGAAAAATGAAAGGCAAAGTCAACGTTGGCAGAAAAATAACCAATAAATAACAACGAAATTATATAACCTTTTCAAGTTATCTCGAATCAAATGACACCTGAGGCTTTCCACACAACCATTCTTGCAATGGACAATTATGACATGTAAGGATTATTTAGATATAGTCCAGTACTTTGTTAACACATATGATAAACATATGGCTACTAATCAGTCAGATAATATACGAACCAACAAGGGAACCATTATGTGGTTGCTCGACTACATCTCTCTCAAATCATACCCGGCCGTTAGATAAACTAGTCCTCCCTCTGTTTGTTTGTTTGTTTCTTTGTTTGTTTGTTTCTTTCTTTCTTCGTGTGCGTCTGCGATCATGGACACCCTACATGCTAAAGTGTAAAGATTTACGATCTTGCTTGAGAAAGATACAACAGTGGTTACCTGTTGCTTTTCGTCAATATATTTACATCTAACTCTGTTAGCTACCTGATCTCCCGAGCTTACCCTTGAAGAACAGTGTCTACTTAACCTCTTGATCAGCGGACTGATTCACATGAAATCGAGGCATGCCCGTATAGCAGTGGTCTGTGTAACACATGTCTAGGGGCTGCTCTGTTCCGAGTCCTATATGTTTTTTCCACAGAACTCTCTTCTACTATTTGACTCTTAGTTGTGACCTTGATAGGTACCATCACTCCGGACTAGGCCGGACCTGGGTGTATGTTGTTTAAGGAGTAGCTCTATATTCACCGCCCCCAAACTCCCAAGCTTTTTAACGTCTTACTTGGTTGTCTAGTCCAAGATACCACTAGAAACAAGATAATCACGGTTGGATTGCCAGGATCATAGGTCTGTTTGATCCGGTGCTCAACAATAACTGGTGGAGCCGCTGCCTCTGCTGCTGCTGCTGTTGCTGCTGTTGCAGCTGCTACTACTACTACTACTACTACTACTACTACTACTAATACTACTACTACTATAGCTGTTGCTGTAAACTATCTAATCCTTGATTCAGAGATATGTGGATTTATGTACGTTTGTATTACTGGGAGGTGCAGATGGGTTTGAAGGAAGCGTTCATATTCACAAGTCATCCTGCAATAACGAGACAACCTCCTGACCTTATGACACGTCTGACTGTTAGATGTGACGCAATGGCGTAAATATACGAAAGACTTCAAGAATCGTGTTAGTCAAGAGAATGACAATATTCAAA
Organism: Octopus bimaculoides; assembly: GCF_001194135.2. Classification (NCBI taxonomy): domain Eukaryota; kingdom Metazoa; phylum Mollusca; class Cephalopoda; order Octopoda; family Octopodidae; genus Octopus; species Octopus bimaculoides. The sequence continues at coordinate 141,721,647 of NC_068983.1, read as the reverse complement.
GCCTTCAATAAATATAGGATTTCATGCGTTTGTAGATAAAGCCACAATACCTTACTTGAATGGCAACCATAGATATGTGACAGACATGTGAAAGAAAGACTAAAACTAGGGATAATTAACAAATCTAAGCAGTAAAACAAAATATTTGCTTTGTGGTAGGAGTAATCACAGATATTCCCGTTTAGTGTAGAGGATGAATAAAATAGAATAAAAAGGTGGATGATGTTTACATTTTCGAATACTCAGGGAGAAAGGAAAGGATAGGTATTGACAGCAGTTGTAGATATTAATGTTTTTTTTTTTAAAGCTGATTGTGTGTTCGAAGGCTGTAGGTATGTAAGTTTCCTCATTTTGTTTTGAGAAAGATTTAAAATATTCACAGGAAATTGTAGATATTCCAGTTTTTGGGAATAGTAGGAGGAAGAGATGTTCACCTTGTTAGATTTTTTAATTTCTGAATTTCTTTTTCTTTTGGAATTTTTCTTTTCTTTTTAAAAGTTTTGCTGTGGTTTACAGTTTTTGTAGTTGTGCAATATTTATATATTGGTAAGCGTTTACTTCCTTAATTTGTTTTATCGTGTATTTAATTGTGTTATTACAATAAAAGGTATGTTTACATATTCTGTTAGTCAGGGAAGAAGGAAAGATAAAATGTTCACACAAAATTGGAGATATTAAAGTTTCTAAATTTTTTTAGGTGTTTGTTTGTATTGGAATAAAGAGGGGGAAAGAAAAGGTTAGGCATTCACAGAAGTTGTAGATATTAAAGGCTTTAAAGCTGATCGTTTATGTGTTCGAAATCTGTAGATATGTAAGTTTCTTAACTTATTTTGAGGGAAATTCAAAATACTCACAGGAAAGTGTAGAAATTCCAGTCTTTTAGAGTTATTTTTCAGTTGTCTTGTTGGGTTGTATTAGTGTTTCTGTTTCTTCAGCTGCTGACAGGTCAGAGCAGCGAAGAACACGTCCAGCCGCTGTCACGTCCAATTATTAATTATTATTATTATTATTATTATTATTATTATTATTGTATAACTGGTGTCTAGAAGCGCCAGAGAGTGCAATAAAAGGGGCCGAAAATGTCATCTGTCGACAGCTAGCGGAGGCAATGTCGTCGTAGTGCAAGCTATGCATATTGTATTTGATGGAATAATGGGTACACTGGCATATTAGGCGCACACCAATTTATGCAGTGCATATTCAGGATAAAGAATTTTAGTGCATTGAAGCTTATGGGAGGCCAAACTTCGCATATAGTCCGCAGGGTGACTTTTTTAAGGCTTTTTTCGGTGGGGGGAAAAAGTGCGTGTTATATGCTGTCAACTATGATAATAAAATAATATACAGTATGTGTGTGTATGTGCGTGTGTGTATGTATGTATGTATGTATGTATGTATGTATGTATGTATGTATGTGCAACTGTTGGTGTTTACATATATGTATGTGCGTATGTGTGTGTACTCTCGTGTGTTTTGCAACAGTTTCTACGCTGCTAAATGCCAGACAAGTCCGCATATGGTGATACAGCAGGGACTTCATGGTTGAATGCCCTTTCTAATGAGTGACATACATATTCTTCCGCTGAATCCACTGAGGTGAGGTTATTATTGCTGCTATTACTGATATGGTTGTTGTTTTAGCTTCAGGTCAGTTCTTACCGAACAAACTTATGATCAAGATGCGTATCAGTTGTGACAATCTCGTCTCAGGTACACTGGACTACATTACCCAATGTGTACTTCCTCGTTTAAGACGAAAAGGTGTGATTTTAAGGATATTTATCCGCTATTTTTAGCTGATTGATCATGTAAGGTCGCAAATCATTACACTTGAAACAGTTCAGCTACAACTTCATTGTCTTGGAAATTATATTTAAATACAATATTCAACAGTCGAGCATCTCTGTGATCAAAAGCATACCACCTTTGACCATATAGTCCGCTTTTTTTTTTTTTAGATATTTTATATTAAGTCTTATTATGTGAATACTTTTTAAGAGTGTGATTTGAGGGACACTTGGCTGCTATTTCTAGCAGGTTGGTCTAACACTTGAAAGCTGCTTCGATAATTCACGATATTTTTACTATGAATAGGTACGGAAGTTCTCACATTGTGGACTAGATAGTAGCGCCTGGGAACTATATTTGATCTGTAGCTTCGATTCGTAGTCTAGATATCGAACTTAATTCGCACCTCATATATTTCTTAAGCAATCAACACATTGCAATGATTTCTTCAAGTTTCTTTTAAATGTGATTAAAAAAAGTGTTCCAGCCGTGACAATCCTGTATCGTTTTTGTTTTAGAACAACGTTTTCCTTTGTGTCTTTCCTTTTTTATGAGATTATAAATGTGATTTAGTGTAATGTCATGTCACTTAATTGGTATGAAATAAAGCAGGAATACTTTATAATAACTGAATGTTTCAAATATTCATAAATCTTCGATGCTGAGTTGAAATGGGGCTGCATAAAGTAATTAATGAGAACACTTGAGTACTTAATTTCATATATGAATCTCTCAAATAGCATTTCGCCAGCAGTTTTATGGTCTAGATCAGGCCTAGCCAACTCGAATTACATTACGGGCCACTTTAATCCCAGAAACCTTTTTTGAGGGCCGCTTTTATACTTTATGCACTAATAGTCAAATAATCAAATTACAGAAACAAGAATTTTTTAATACTTTTCATTTATTTAAAATTATAAAATTGTAGGCTATTCCTTTATTCCCACTTACAAATTTAAAATTTATTTTGAAACAAATGTTTTGCACAAACAATTTCTCTATATGTCTCCAATGAAGTCTAATGTCGGCTCCGTACCGATTAGATAATACAGTTCTATATTTAAGAGATGTGGAATTATTTACATTATTTACATTTGACGGATATTCGTCCTCATCTTGTTTGTTGTTAACACAACGTTTCGGCTGATATACCCTCCAGCCTTCGTCAGGTGTCTTGGGGGAAATTTCGAACCTGGGTTCTCATTCCTATCGATGTTACTATTATTATTATTATTATTATATTATTATTATATTATTATTATTATTATATTATTATTATATTATTATTATTATTACTATTATTAATCAGGTCGCTAGGAAAATCGTACATGAAAGAATTTGAAACGGTGAAGACACGCCAGATTAAGAAGTTTATGAAACTCAAAGGTCGGAGAATGAAGACTGAAGTCCATCACCCACCTGTGAAAGCAGTGATTAATGTAAGTAGCCGACGTCTGGAAGACTCCGAAGAAGCCGTACTGAATAAAGGTCTCAACTTTGCGACAACCATCAAGCGCATTGAGGTGAGACAGGTACTGGAGAAAGCGAAACTTCCCAAACCAAACATCACCAAGGAAGAAAAGTTCGCTATCAAAAGGCTACAAGGAGACAATTCCATCATAGTTCTCCCAGCGGACAAGGGAAATGCTACAGTGGTGATGAACAAGTCTGACTACTCCGAAAAATTGGCAAGTCTTATAAGTGATGGTAGCTACAGTAGAGTAAAGAAAGACCCAAC
>NC_068983.1:141715263-141716714 GCF_001194135.2 Octopus bimaculoides | reverse complement strand
GATATGAATAGCATATGGGAACCGGTATTGAGGAAGGATAGAAAAATAATAGATTTATAAGCCTTAAAATTCACCCCATAATTACCCACGGGCATATAGCGTAGTGGTTAAGAGCGCGGGCTACTAATCCCAAGGTTCCGAGTTCGATTCACGGCAGCGATCTGATTAATAATATATTAATAATAATATAATAATAATAGTAACATCGATAGGAATGAGAACCCAGGTTCGAAATTTCCCCAAGACACCTGACGAAGGCTGGAGGGTATATCAGCCGAAACGTTGTGTTAACAACAAACAAGATGAGGACGAATATCCGTCAAATGTAAATAATGTAAATAATACAAACAATTTTATTTTGAAATTAAACACAATACTTCAAGAAAGTATCAAGCGGGCCGCAAGATAAAGTCTGTGGGCCGCACGCAGCCCGCGGGCCTCAGGTTGGCCAGCCCTTCATTAGAAGAGAAGTTTATATAATGTGCTTTCTTTGTTATATTTCATGAGATATTCCAAACATGACTTCTCTCCTTTTTTAACTACCATCTTTTGTTTCGCAATTTATATATAGACAATCATCCATCATGAGACTCGTATATATTTTTAATAGGATTCTTTTGTGCTCAACAAACATTTATACGCATACATACATTTTCTTTATTTCCCTTATTTAGTCGTTCGTTTATTATTTCAATTATAAATATTTTTTCCTGTTTCTGTTCTCACATCTGTATTTTTCATCTTTATTGGCTTATAGCTTTCTAATTGGGAAAAGGTTTACACATACACACACAAGCACGCACGCACGCACACACACACGTGTGTGTGTGTGTGTGTGCTATATGTATGTGTGTTACATATGCAGTGGCTTTATGTCAGATTACATCATTATAACGCATTCTGATAGAGCTCTTTCTTATCCAAACTCTATGACATCTGGTGCATTCCAAGTTTCAATTTGTAATCCCACCCATACCTCTCCTTATATATCATCTACTTGCCCCCAACCTCCATTCTTCTCACACTTTCCACACCCAAGCTTTATCCACATGCAACCTGAACTACTCACACCAATTTAAAACTGACAGCATGAACAAAAAACCTCGAAAATATCTTCTAGTGAATTCATGCAAGTTTCTTCTGCATCATAATATTGCGTCCCTCCTACAAGTCTTGAACAGCATGCACGAAGAACCTTGAAAGTCGTGGTAGATTCCTGAATTCATTATATCTCTCACCGAACACACATATTCAACGTTGTAAAGACTGCATCACAAAGTGCTATTTGAAAGAGATTTTGCAAATGTTTCTAACAGGTGGAGCGACCATACAAGAAAGTGCTTCTCAACATTTTTTGCTGCACGCCCTACTTTCATTTTTCTAAAAAAAAACCCCAAAGCAAAAAAAAAACGTGCGTCCCAACACGGAAGTTTGTATGGTATGATATATAT
>NC_068983.1:141713630-141714953 GCF_001194135.2 Octopus bimaculoides | reverse complement strand
TGTGTGTGTGTGTGTGTGTGTGTGTGTGTGTGTGTGTGTGTGTGTGTGTAATGATGATAATTAACCAAAATTCGGAGAAGTGAGAGATGAAATATTTGTTCCATTTGCGGACTGCTCTTTTGTAATCCGTATGCAGTTATGTGAGCGACGCTAAAGCGTCCTGCACACATAAAGATAAACATAATTGTACAGATATAGTTGTGCTATAACATAATGAACACGACTTCTCGTCAGAATATTTCATGAACAGTAAATAGTTAGCTGTATATACTCGAAACTTTACGGCAGGTTTTATTCAATTTTTACTTAGTTAATGTCCCATTATGAAGTAATCCACGCCTCACAAAGATATTGCTGCGTCTCATCTGCCGGATGTGGGATGTGCAGTCCATCACAAGAAACACTGATATAGAGGGTCTCTTGTTGCTGCTGTTGATGAGACGACTAAATTTTAGGAATGAAAATTTGCGGTCACTATTTTTAAAAAATGATATAGAAATTACTAAGAGAGAATTAACATGGATATTTGGTTAGAACACTGAACACCGCGTTAGCTACCTTGAGAAGACCTCTCATATGGATGCATAAAAGCTCACATATTTATATCGTTGACAAATGAAAATCGTCAGCAACGGGCCCCGAAGTGCCAGATCCAGTGATTTCGACCTACCCGGTTTCCTCAGTAGCAGACGTCCTGTAGCCGCCCAGATGCTACATTGTAGAGAGACTTCATAATGAGGCTGCCTTACTTGATTCCTTACATCAAGGAATTTCACTTAGCTCTCTTGTGTTTTAAACCCTGATACACTCACCAACCTGCGTACATTATTTTAAAAGATATTAATGCCACAGTCGCATACTTTTCTACCAACATGACTTACTATTATTCATATGATTAAGTATAACACTGCTAGGTAAAGATATTATCAGAGATGCTAGCATATTCTTGCAATTTTCTCATTACTTCATATGTCTCTTATTTATGGTACCTATTCATTTCGAGCTACCAGTGTTTTCTCTTCCATCTTGGAGCTGTTTACTTAATTAACAGGTAAATGTAGTAAAGTAAACGGGTGGGACGTAACTATGATAGTAATATATAAGAGTTCAACAAAACTGAGTGAAAACACTTTAGGATGATACGAAAATTGGTGAGAAAAAGAGTAGAGGAGACAATGAAAAGGGAGGAACGAAAAAAAGGGTGAAGAAATAATGGGAGAAAAGATAGTATTGTAGCAAAACAGAAAAGATGGATAAAAAAACGATTATTTGAAATGCGAAGGATAGAAATATTAAGAAAGAGACAAAGAGAGAGGGGTAGGG
>NC_068983.1:141711193-141713476 GCF_001194135.2 Octopus bimaculoides | reverse complement strand
GAGAGAGAGAGAGAGAGAGAGAGAGAGAGAGAGAGGGAGAGAGAGAGAGAGATAGATAGAGAGAGAGACGGAGGGAGAGAGGAGATCATGAGGTGGGGTGGAGAAATGGATAAGGAGTACTTAGGTGAGAGTTGAAGAGAGAAAGTAAGTAGTGTGATAAAGTAGTAGGAACGTTGTAACCATATTGATAAGAGATGCCAGCGTTAATGAACACTACTCATTCAAAGGTCAAGGAAGAGAACTCCCGAGATTTCAAATAGCTAAAACTTAGAGATCTGTAATGAAGCTGTGATAAAAACTCTGGACATGTTTCGATATCGTTAGAACTCCTCAGCAATGACTCACTGAATAATGAGAAAGTCCGAGAAGTGTAGAAAAAGATCATGTTTCGAACGAATATGTATATACGTATGTGTGTGTGTGTGTGTGTGTGTGTGTGTGCATGTGTGTGTGTGTACGTGCGTGTATGTGTGTATGTGTGTGTACGTTACACTAGCAGAATTACCCAGCACTACCGGCGTTTCAAATGTGTAAAAATTGTACATTGAACTTAAATAACATACAGCAAGTTTTTATGTAATACCTTTTTCATGTTATTGTATTTGGGGATAGTTTTATTGTAATAAAAATACATATTTGAAGTTGAATTTTTTTAAGTTTCTATGATCTGAAGCTTTTGATATTACGTAAATTGATAATTTTAATATTGTGATTTTAAAAAATTGCAGCTTCCAGGAATGTGTTTTAAAAACAAATATCCTTATATTTGACTTTATTTATATTTACAAAATATGCTTATTCATAAAGAGTTATGTGGTAGACATTTGTTGTTCTACGATTTGGTGCTCTGATAAAAAAGATGTCGAATTCAACACAGTAGCATGCTTACTATGAGAAAAAACACGAGCTTGACAATTCAAGTCCTGCAGTTACTCTCTTCGCAACTTACCCTATTGGTCACAATGTTCCGAACAGAGTCAACAAATAATAGTCCCAATCACTATAGGTTGTCTTACAAGGTATAAGGCAACCTCGCTGGTACTACGGCAAAAGGCACCCAGTACACTACGTAAAGTAATTTCCAGAACAAGTAAAGACAACACAGAGGTTATGAAAGCTTTTTAGTCATGTCTTGTTGAGGACAAGACAACTCTTGTTTTGGTACCACGATAAACTGCACCCAGTGCAGACTGCAAAGCAGCTGGTGTTAGAAAGGGCACATAGCCGCACAGAACATGCTAAAATAAAAGGCAAAAACGGGACGCGGTTCATCGATCTACTTGTTCAACCCAAGCGAGCACAGAAAATGAACATAAAATAATGATGATTGCACACACACTCACTCACTCACTAACGCGCACACACACACACACACACGTGTTTATATATGTGTGTAAAAATACATATTTCGACAGAGAATGTGAAACAACATATGTGACGTTTATAACTTTCTCAAGGTCAACACGGTTGGATGAAACGCAAGAGAAATAAAATGGTAAAGAACAGAAGAGATGGACGTAGAGGGAGAGTGGGGCTCGAAATTGACTCATAGAATTGTGCAGAAGTGGGGCTTGCATATTCCGTAGAAGGGGTTGGGTATTATCAAAAAGCGTTTACCTCTTTCAAACTTACACCACCAGAAGTGCTTTTGGTGCTTGGTTCATATCTACTTAGTGAATCAGATATTTGCACTAGAATCTACTCCTCCCACCAACTTCCCTTCCATCTTTTACATCACACCTTCATCCCTACATCTATATTACCCCTTCTCATTGCTTGTGAGTGAGTGGGAGAGGTAAATATCATGTTAGCAGTGGCTTCAGAGACGGTAGATGGAAGGTAACAGTCATATGGCTGATGTTATTATCGTTGAGGCTAATCTTATAAAAGGTAATTCTTCTTCTTCTTCTTCTTCGTCTCCTCCTCCTCCTCCTCTAACACGATAATGATGACGATGATGATGGTGATGAGGAGGATCATCATCATCATCATCATCATCATCCATGCATTCACCATAATTGTCATCGTTTTCGTTCCCTTCCCCGTCATCATCATCATCATCATCATCATCATCATTGCCATCGTTATCTTTTGTATTCTGATTTCAATTCCTCTCTTTCCTCATCGTCTGCTAGCTTCTACATACACCATGGCCTGTTGTACAGATGTCAGAGCTGCAGATAAATGTTATCACGCAGAAGATTCTCTCGGAGATGTTTGTATTAAAGGTTAGGGTTTGGAAGAAGACAGAACGGAGAAATTGGTAAAAAAAAACATTTTGTG
>NC_068983.1:141709528-141710387 GCF_001194135.2 Octopus bimaculoides | reverse complement strand
CCACGATTATTACAACGAAGCAAGGAGGGAACCATTATGATAAAAATAGCGAGCATATTTCTCTGCAAATCACGGCCTAAAGTCTTAGAAAAAGGAAGGGTCGACATAGATTTAAAAAAGAAAATAAGTAGTGGTCATAGTAGAATGTTTTTGAAGATTAGCTGAACCACCACCACCACCACCACCACCACCACCACCAACAACAACAACAACAACAACAACAACAACCCTTACTATATCTGTTTTCGTCGTCGTCGTCGTTGTTGTTGCTGTTTAATTCATGTTTGTACAATAGTTTCTTGTCCTTCCTGAGTGTACTTACTTATTTTCCACTTCTTGCTTTCCTTTGATACACTATTCCAGTGGGTCTTAGTTTGTATAAAAACCACTCAGAGAAGAAATGCCATTAGATAACAGCTAAAGGTGTCATTTTAGTTTGCAGTCTACCTGGCCATTTACATCTTGGCGTGCAGTCGAACCTTAACCCTAATCCTAAACTTGACTCTAATCCTAACCCCCATTTTAAATCTTAACGTTAAACCCTAACCCTAACTGTAATCCTAAACCTTAACCCTAAACCCTAATCCTAAACTCTAATGCCAATTCTAACTCAGATCAGGTAATTTCACAGTGTAGACTACGCGTCTGAGTTCATTGTTTCATTGTTGTTGTCTTGTGGGACTGTCGTAGTAAAATGTCATTGATATATATATGGCGGACATGACTTTTGTTTATTCATAACGAACATTGGGTGAGTGCGTTCTTTGTATGTAATTGAACAATAAATGTAATAATTAAATTGTATAACTCGTTATGTTATCTCTGCGAGTCAGTCCGAGGGAAACATAACACTACGGAT
>NC_068983.1:141703299-141704869 GCF_001194135.2 Octopus bimaculoides | reverse complement strand
CGCGTCTGAGTTCATTGTTTCATTGTTGTTGTCTTGTGGGACTGTCGTAGTAAAATGTCATTGATATATATATGGCGGACATGACTTTTGTTTATTCATAACGAACATTGGGTGAGTGCGTTCTTTGTATGTAATTGAACAATAAATGTAATAATTAAATTGTATAACTCGTTATGTTATCTCTGCGAGTCAGTCCGAGGGAAACATAACACTACGGATATAGCAGTAGACTGCACGCTAAAGTATCCTCTCAGTCACCCAATAAGTTTCTCAAGAGAGAGTTTCAACATCGACGCTTGATCTACAAATAATAGTCAAATCTCTTTTAACTCATACCCTATCGTTTTGAAAATGAAAATCATTTCAAAATTTGTACTTGTGTAGCAAATGACTTAATCGAAGACCTATAGTGAAATCGAAGAAATTACACCGCAAAAGAGCCATTTTAGCCATTGTGAACAACTGCTGTTACTTAAGGTAGTGGTGGTGGTAGAGAAGCTATGACAGCAGTGGTAGTGGTGATGCAGTTAGTTAAGGCGATAGTGATGTTGGTGATACTGAAGGTGGTAGTAGTGGGTGTACGACCTTTCAAGTATAAGAACCAGATCACTGATCTGCATTCAACTGTCTCCATTATCACACCTTAGTCTACTTCATCAGCTGTAAAGGACAAACGAATACTAGTGGAAGCTGCAATTTACAATGTGACATGTGGAGACATGTTTGATTATACCTGTACAAGTTCCGTTCATCATTATCAATATTTCTGGTATGGGTCTATAAGTACGCATGTATATAGTTTTGTAGGTTGGTACTTTGTAGATTGGTACTTTGTAGATTGGTACCTTTACAAGGTAGACAGATGCGTAAGCAGATAGGTACATAGGTAGGTAGAAACAAAGAAAGAAAGCAAGAGGAGGTAAAAAAGACAGTGAAATGAAGAAACAAAAGAAGGTAAGTGAGAGATAAATTAAGAGTAAAAGAAAGAAGAGAAAGAAGCAAGAAAAGAATTAGGGGGAAAATGAATGAAAGAGGGGACAGTAAAGGTAGAAAGAACCGAGAAAGTAAGAAAAGTAAACATTCGTTAGTGAAAACTAGTTGACATCAGCGACTGTTGTGTACAATTAAGTCTTTGTGAGTGCGCTGTGTACGGAGTTCTACGTTTTCTGTCTGTAAGCAAATATATTGTATTTACTCGGACAGGTTGAGTGGGCTCTAATAAAATTATACATGCATTCATGTATATACACATATATGCATGGATATTTGCATGCATACATATATACATACATACACGTAGACACATACACACATACACACGCGTGCGCTCATACGAATCTCCATCTCTCTCACTCACTCTCTCTCACTCTCTCTCTCACTCTCTCTCTCACTCTCTCTCTCTCTCTCACTCACTCTCTACCCCTCTCTCTTTCTTTCTCTCTCTCTCTCTCTATATATATATATATATATGTATGTGTGTGTGTATGTATCTTGCTTCTTTCTGTCCTTTCTTAAGCTGGACTTAATAAAAACACACACACACACACACACACACACACACACACACACA
>NC_068983.1:141700467-141703245 GCF_001194135.2 Octopus bimaculoides | reverse complement strand
TATATATATATATATATATATATATATATATATATATATATATATATATGTAACTATGTATGCATGTATGTATATGCATGTTTATTTTTAAACATGTGAACATAGAGAGCAAGCATTTAGCAAACCAAGTCTACAATCAATCTTTCTATTTGTCCCTTTGTTTATTATTTAGCTCCAGATCTGTGGCCAAGGGCTCTTCCGCCATGATCTATATTTTGTTTACTCTGCAGTTTAGTATCTGATGTTTCAATCCGTTTTTAAGATAGTAAAGTGTGATCTGAGCATGATTTTGGAGATATCTCTAATGGCTACTCTTAGGCTCCGTCGGCCCATAGTATATATGTATGCGTAAATATATGTATATGCGTATATATGTTAGTGTGTGTGTTTGTGTGTGTATGTGTGTAAATAGAGAGAGAAAGAAAGAGAGAGAGGTGTAAGTGTATCTTCTCATATATATAAATAAAGAAACAGTGTAATACATAAACACACACACACACACACACACACACACACACACACACACACACAAGACACACATACACACTAAAGGTGGAATTGAAAAGAAAAACAACAATCAAACAAACAAACAAGTAAATAAGCGAATAAATAAAATAACTAAATAAGACAAACAGTGGTGCAAACAGTGTAGTAACCAAACTCATCTACACGCACACAAAACATATATTTAACACATAGACGTACGCATGCTCAGAAAAGGATATATACCACAGAAAGAAAGACATAACGGACTAAGCAAAACGTGGGATAGTCGTTGAAAAGGTTACAGGATGTGTAACGAAAGAGCTTTGACAAAGAAACAAAAATAATAATAATAAAGACTAGACATATAGTGCGTGTGTTTAAGTGGCAAACTATGACCAACCCGAAGTATAACAATATATATATATATATATATATATATATATATACAAGAATAAGGGCAGAGAATCGTCAATTAATAATAGAATTAATAATTAACAATTTTGCCAAGTAGTTCAGTATGAAAAAAACCTTTATCGGTAAAACCATTTATCATCATAAATATACAGGGATTAGCATTGAGTTGCTTCTATATATATATATATATATATATATATATATATCAGAGGCGACTCCAGGTCATCAGCGTCACTCGGGCTCATCACAGATTTCGCATAAGACACATGCCTGCTCGAAGAATTTAACGTTTTTCTGCAATATTTCTTGCCCCAAATGGCTTTTTTAAATATCTATGTCTTTCTCCATTTCTAAGTTAAGAGTAAAAATAAAGCAAGCCTTCAAAACACAACTGATCTTTACACACAAAATAACTGCAATCAAATAACGATAGCAGAGTGTACAGCAAACATCAGCGATCTGACTGTCGCCTGTACTCTTGACAAGGGTTGCCAGTTCGTCTTTTACACCTACCAGCCTCGTGTGTATTAGCCCGAGTTGCCGGATAATTTTTAGTTCCTTTAAGAATATTGTAGAACGGAAACTTTTCATAGATTGGAATTTAAATCCTGATCTCTATAGAAATTTATTGTTTCAAGAAAATACTGAATTTGAATTACTTTTAATTTTTACGATTATAGATAACAACTCGGGCTATAATTTCTGAGCTCGAGTCAGGCGCGTGTGAACGATGTCGAGAGAACGTCTGCTACGGATGATATTTTTTTAATACAGAGCATTTCTAAGACGACCGCCAGACGCTGAACAAAAATAAATGAACTGCGACCAGGCTCAATAAAAGGAGCCCACGTTATTGAAGTCAGTGTTGGCAGAAATTAAATCAGCTTGCAAATACACGTTCACTTTACTAAATTTATACTCGGGCTACACCCAAACAGCCCGAGTGCCAGAGTCGCCACTGTTATATATGTACGTATGTATGTGTATTTTTTCAATGTGTACAAGTAACACGGAAAAAATAAATAAATAGTTAGCAGGGTAGCAAAAGTAGTTCCAAGGTTTAGTGAAATGTTTTTGTAAGACATAGATAAATTAAGAAATGTAGTTAAACGCAGATGTTATTCAAATCTTTGAACTCCGTTTCTTAATCTATCTATCTATCTATCTATCTATCTATCTATCTATCTATCTATCTATCTATCTATCTATCTATCTATTCTGTTACTGTATTGCTTCTGTTCGAAATTTTTGCATCTCACTTGACCTTCAGTTTTGGTCATTGTGTGTCCATCACTTCAGTGATTTTCCCTGTATCATTGGGGCAACCCAAAAAGTAGTGCCATGGAATTTAAAGTCTTCGGACTTTAAACGTGCCGAAACTACACTTATAAACAAGGAGAATGGAGTGAGAAACTTGTTTTACATTACAATTGTAATTTTCAATCGTTCATCTTAATTCCATTTCACTAATATTGCTATACTAGCAGAAATACCCGGCGTTGCCCGGGTTAAAGAGAATAATGAAATCTAAAAACGCCGTCTAGACTACGCATCATCTTTATATATAGAGATGTATATACACACACGCACCCAAACACACGTATATATATATGTATATCAATATAAATATATGAAAGTCAATGAAGTTTCGTAAAAGAAGGTGATCATGTACATACTTTCTTGCTGTTGTGATTATAACACCTCGTTGTAAACAATGTTCTTTGTTTTCCCTTGTGGAGCATATACAAATAGTTTTTTTTTGCTGCCCACTCTTGAGCAGCCAACATACAGTTGTCCATGTGAGAAGCAGGGCTCTTCCAAGAGAAGACCAGCTACAGACAGTGTTTGACCCTGTGATTTGTTTATGGACATGGCAAA
>NC_068983.1:141697775-141699223 GCF_001194135.2 Octopus bimaculoides | reverse complement strand
CTCTTTCTCTCTCTGTGAAAGTATCTGTCATTACAGTATCAAAATGTGATTGTTTCAGTTAGTGGAATAGTTTCATTTTTAAAGTGAAAGTATTTGACATGAGTGTTTTTGTTTCACTTTTGACACGTAATACTTAAATAGTGGAAGAGATATTATGTTGCCGTGTGCTCGAACTCTGCAAGAAGTTAAAAAATTTTTTTGACTAAAACACAACTGGAACCCTAAGTAAGGCATGTGTAAAATTTGAATGAAATTGGTTGCGTAGTTCTCGAGTTTTAGGGATTCACACAGACAGACAGACAGACAGACACATATTCTCATTTTTATATATAGAGATTATGCAATAATGTATGCAACTACTTATTCATGAGGTGTCAATTGACACTTGTTGAAATTCGACTCTTTAGAACTATGTGCAAAAGTTATTTGCAGTAAATATTTGAATTATCAATAATTTATACCTATATCGAGTTGGGTGTGTTTACGCTTTACATTTGCATATTACAAGCTAAAACAACAAAAAAGGTGGTTTGAATAAACCGGTCAAGAAGAATGATAAATCGAAAAAGATCAGAAAACTAAAAAGTCAGGAAAAAAAAAAACATTAGTTTTTTTTTTTTTTTTAGACAATATAATAAATTATAAGCTTGTTAATAGTTTATATCGCAAAAGATATTTGATAGCAATGTTCTTCATGAGGTTTTTTTAACGTTCATGATGTATAGTTATTGTATTAAGTATTTAGATAAGGAATCGCAAACATACGTGTGTAATCACATTGAAACCTTTTTGTCTGCTACATTATAGGGGTCAGATGTCATTTACTACATAACTCAGCGGTCACAAGTTCACATATATGCACAGACACAGACAGATAAAGATAAAGCAAAAAGTAAAAAAATTAGGTGAATAAATTTCTGTACACACAGACTGAGGTGATAATATTTGCGCTTTTACAAGGCAGTTAGCACGCCTGGCGAACCGCTTAGCGGGATCCCGTCTCTGTGAAGTTATTGCGTGAGTCTAGGTTGAAGTGTTTATCGAATTGTTGCCATTGTTATTGATTTGAATTGTTGCTAAAGTTGTTAATTCGTTAATTGTTGTTTTGTTTCCCATTGTGGAAAATGGAGAAGGCACCGCTAAGCCTGTTGACCAGCGTGCTAACGGTTCTGCCAGCTCACCGCTTTGCTGTAAATTGACAAAGATAGTTTAAATGAAATAAACAAAAATAATCTTTTTCATATTTTCGTTGCGAGTAAATCAAACTACAAAACATAAGTATGTCCCATTTATCTTTTATTACGCTGCTACACTGCTTTTCGTTCACATCTAAAAATTTCCGGATAACAGAAATAGTTTGATGTGATTCACATGAGGAAATTATTGTTACTATAGCACATTTTATACACACACACACACACACACACACACACACACACACACACACA
>NC_068983.1:141695725-141697691 GCF_001194135.2 Octopus bimaculoides | reverse complement strand
ATATATATATATATATATATATATACCTTCCTTCACCCAGGCTACAAACATTGACCTACAAAAATTCAAACTGAACTTCAATCGTATTCCGTATTAATCTTACCAACCTTGGTCACCCTGCAAATTTTCTTCTGAGACTAGTTTAAATTTTAAACTTGCTCACATTGTCATATGGTCTGCTATGTATTTTCGTCAGCTCGGTAAATTGGGATGAAATAAAATGAAGAGGATTGCACTGAAACAAATTGGACTCACATACTAAGAGTTAGTAGTTGAGCGCCTTACTCACTTGGTTATTTCATTTATACAAGGGATGGTTGAGCAGTTAGTTGAATCAATTCTCTCTAAATTTTCGCTCTATTTCCTTATTGAACTAGGAGACAAAGCAGAAAATATCGATCGAATTACAAAACAAGGATAATTATTCAGGGTGAATTGAAGAGTAAAAGAATAGGTTGATAGATAATCGAGCACATTCAACAGATTTATTGGTTGATGAATTTCACACTGTCTGTCATAAATCTTACAAAGATAACATAGTTAATGTAATGAGCATCAAAAATATAATTTACAAATACTTAAATGGTAAAAATCATTAATTACTTCAATGATTAATATTATTTTAATCATTTCGGTCTGTAAGGAGGGTAACTTTAAGTATGGTTTAGTTTTATCAAACCTCCTTAATAAAGAACAGACATTCCTATCGTAGCCAAAATAGTGATGAGAGAAGCAGGCACGCAACAATGTACACGAGTATGTATGAAACATAAGCATATTTTAAAATAACTCCCTGACATTGTTTACTTGGATGGATTTCTAATGAATTTACTCGGACTACCGGAACAGCTAACTCCAATGCACAGAATAACTGGTATAGATTACAGTAGAAACACTGGAAACGTTTACACAGACATAGAGTTGTGCAATGAAAGGTAAAGTGAAAGATAGATGGACAGGAAAATTAAACCCTTGGGGAATTACAAAAGCTAATCCATGGCTCGCAAGCTGATTACTTCACAGTATTCTCATACAATTATCCAAAATCACAAAACTCGTATCAAAATCTTACGATAACTTTTGCCATCTAAATTTTAATGAAGACAAATCAAACAAAAAAGTTTTTAGCGAAAGGATTTATTTCCACAAAAGCTTTGAAATGAAGTGGTTATGGTGAAACATTGTTCTGGCCTTACACAACAACATTCTATAAGATAACTTATTTTGAAAATGGTGAAGACCATTTTTTTAAATATATAAAATAGACATTTTATCTCGCGGAACTCTGGAATGTTTTGACGGAACCAACTTTAGGAAACTAGGAAACACAATGCTATGCAAATAGGTGAACAACTGAGAATAGGGCTTAAAAAGACGAGAGTTTATAAAAATGCAATTTCGAGATGATCTGGGATGCTTCAACTGTACATGCAGGACCGGCAGTTCGTACTCGGCGAACTAAGCGATGAACAGTGATGCTACAGTCGGGGTACGTCAAATAACTAACACATTTTTTTCTCTCATCCACTTAAAAACATGAAAAGTATTAAGGAGAGCGGGAGATCAACCCCGAAACAAACAAAGATGGAGGACATTTCGTTGAAATGGAGATTTCTGACCTCATTTCTCTTCCGAACGGAACTGAGTTAAAAGTAACTGTGGAGGGCAGACATCTGAGATGCCATGTCTGTGACATGACAAATCATTTACGGGCGTTCTACCCGCAAAACAAAAAGAAAAGAGGAGAGAGAATGGCCCCATCACCGATGTCACAGCCATTTTCATAACAACAGTAACAACAACATCTACAGGAAAATAAAAGAAAGAGTGATGCAGTATCAGCCTCTCAAGGCAAGAACCACAGCGCCGGCTCCATCTGAGGCAGAAGGGCCGACAGCAACAGAAAAGAGGCCTGTGTCAGATACAGCAGCAATAGCAGTAGTAGCAGCAGCAGCACCACCACCAC
>NC_068983.1:141693498-141695561 GCF_001194135.2 Octopus bimaculoides | reverse complement strand
ATCACACATAGACACCCACACAAACACAAGCACACACACACACCCGTATCGGGCACGGATTACACAGAGTCCAATTCCTACACATCCCGAAGTGAGGATGAGGAGGAACAAAAAAAAAAAAAATCAAAACAATCCAAAAGAAATGCAAGAGAAAAACACCCGGATCAACACCAACACAAAAAATACCCGCACACAGACAACAAACCCTCCTGCTCAACAAACATTTACACAACAAAAGCTACCACCACCAGCACAACCAACACCACCACAACTCCACCTCCACTTCAAAAGAAAGCTTTCAGGAGAACAGTTAAATTCTCAGACCTCGAATTTTGTGCTAGTGAGGAAGGCAAATAAAAATCTAATGGCCCTCATAGCTCAAAATAAATAGTTTGAGAGAGCTGGAGTAATTCATGACACCTGCAACCTTAAAGTGTCAGAAGGGCTGTTGTTAGTGCGTATGCTACTAACAATGTGCATGAACATTCGGGAGATCTTCCCACACGACGTGGGAACCTCCGATATAACAACCTCTAAGTAACTTCGTTCTTTTTCTTTCTCACGGCTCTTTCCGACTGGCATGGGATTGATTAGAGTGCGCTGTGTAAATAAATCTTCGTGGCCTGGAGTTGTGGAAGCAGAGACGGCTGCCCAACGATCTCAGGTCACTATTTATGGATGTAGTAGCCGTCAGTGAAACCAAGCTTTCCGTCACTTGTGATATGACACCCAATTTAGACGATTTTGAGATCTACGTATCTCTTGGCCTGGAATGAGGGTGGTGGTGGCGGTACTGTTCAGGAAAAGCCTGGATCTCGAGGTACGGACGATCTTCCTGGACCCGGAAGGTAAGATGGTGGTCCTGGATGTGAGTAACAGCGAAGATGGTGCTTTCAGACTAGTCTCTGTGTACGCCCCAACTGGAGCGGGGAAGCCAGATTTCTCCAGACGTTTGGAGGTTTTCCTTGGGACATCTCGCTCTTTAGTTCTAGTGGATGATTGGAACGCCTGGATAGGGCGGGGATTACCTATAGGAGAGGCGGGTGCATAGGACTCACAAATCTGCTCTGTCGTTTCCAGTGGCAGTGCGACTAATATGATGGCGGCGAGCTCGGCTCTTGTTCAATTCTTCAATGTCACGCACGAAAGTTGTGCTGTCACAACTAGGGCGTGTGCTCTAAGACATAAAGGGACGAAAGCCTATGGATGACTTCCAGAAATCGCTGGCCTGGCATTGCTACCGGGGAGCTCTGTCGGTTCGAGACAAGCTTTACAGACATAGAAGTCTCTCAGACGGACTTGTCCTAGGTGTGTGCAGGGCGATGAAACCGTCCTGCATGCACTTGTCCAGTGTTCGTACATTACTGACTTGTGGAGCTTTGTAGAATAGCTGTTGTCGCGTGTAGGACGGATCCGGTTATCAGCCGAGTCCATCGTGAAGATCGCCCTGCCGCCTTTGGCCAGGAAGGAAAGGCAGTTTTCCTCTGTCTGGTGGCTATGGCGAAGTAGGTAGCATGATGGACGAGATTAAAAGGGCTGAAGACAGATACTTTCCTCTTCGGCCAAGTCCTCACCGTGAGAATAGAGAGAGAAGTTCTGCGCCTTAGTAAATTTGTTGCAAGGTGGGTGCATGTAGCGAGGATGGCTCATGTGAATGGGTTTACTCTGAACTTTTGTTTGTAAACCAGAGGAGTTTGAGAAGGAGAGAGGCGCCTGCTGAAGTGCATCTGGTGGTCAGGATAACCAGAATGTGCTGTCCCTGTGATGAACCCCTTTGTTTTATGTTAGGCCCTTATGACCAATAAAACAAATTATTATTATTATTATTATTATTATTATTATTATTATTATTATTATTACTATTATTATTATTATCATCATCATCATCATCGTCGTCGTCGTCGTCGTTGTCGTCGTCGTCATCATCATTATCATCATCATCATCATCATCATCATTATTATTATTATTATTATTATTATTATTATTATTATTATCATTATTATCATTATTAAGGCGGCGAGCTGGCAGAATCGTTAGCACGCCGGACGAAATGCTTAGCTGT
>NC_068983.1:141665570-141693071 GCF_001194135.2 Octopus bimaculoides | reverse complement strand
GAGAGAGAGAGAGAGAGAGAGGGGTGGAGAACTAGACCGCAATTAGATTATAGTAGAGAACCGGACAGACGTACGTACATAACAGACAGTAAACTGTAAGACAGATAGACAGACAGTGAGTAACAAGTAGAGACTCCTTCCTTAATATCGTCAGCTGGAGCGCGTAACCTGAAACTATATCCTGTCTGTGAGCCTGAAAAACTTCCTTGAATAACACAACTGTTCCTAACACCATAGTTTCTCTCTCTCTCTCTCTCTCTCTCTGTGCCTGTCTGTATGACTGTTTTTCTCTCTTTTACTCACATACCTCCCTCTCTCTCTCTCACACACACATACATACACACGTGTAGATAGATGAATAGATATATAGACAAGGATATACACGAACGTATCAACGCATATTTATCGAGTTCCTTCCAGATTTATACCATGTCATGTGCATGTAAACACAACCGACTTGATAGCATTCTCTCACAAACGTGTGCGCACGCGCACAGGCACTCACATACACACACACACACACATGTACATAAGCATAGCCAAACAAATTAGAACCACCACATTCCTAGATACTCAGTTTAGTCTGGGAGCAATTTTGGATTATATTTGAATTCAGAATGAGGAAGTGTAAAATCTAATAATAGCAAGTAATGGCAACACACACACACATACCAGCGTACACACACACACACACACACATACCGGCGTACACACACACATACATACCAGCGTACACACACATTTACGGAAGAACATTGCGACCTCGAATATTATGCGATACCTGCATTTTATACTTAAAACTCAACCTATCTTGTTTTTACACTCGAGTATAATGCTACCCTCTAATTTTGAATCTGATGTGTTGTATTAAATTTCTCACATTATATACGAGTGAATACGATACACACACACACACATACAATGGCTATAAAGACAACAAAATAGGAAGAGAGACAGGCAGATAGATAGATAGATAGATAGATAGATAGATAGATAGATAGATAGATAGATAGATAGATAGATAGGAAGTGGCTTATAGCTTGGTAGTTAGAAGGTGATAAATTGATGAGCTTATACACTCATAGGTAAATGGATATGTCATCCTTTTAAGGGTACGCTTTATTACATGCAACTACAGATTCTGCTTCGGTTTTCATTAACAAAATATCAGCAGGGCCAATGCTTGCTAATAGGGATGTTCTCACATTTTATCCCCCAACAAAACACTATGTTATAATAAGCGATTCTTTGGATTTGGGTAAAAGGCTAATTTTTGTAGGGCGCAATTTATAGTTGATGTAATTGATCATACAAAGATATTTGTGACGATCTCGTTCAAATAAAAGGCTAAGTCAGCTCTGATTGAATTTCAACTCCGAACATAAAGATCCAAATTAAATACTGTAAAGTGTTTATTTCGTCGTTCAACCACAATGATTTTCATACATAGTTACACGTGAATGGGTATGGTCGATTGAAATGATCCTGAGAGATGTTTTAAACAACTCTGACCACATGAAATTAAGGCCAAATCTAGCTGCATTTGAACGTGGAATCTTGTGGCTGAAACTAGATACAGTCGCTCTAGCATTCTTGAGAACCTGACAACGAGAAAGATTTTACGTGAACTGTCAGAAATAGCTGCCAAATCTTCCTCAAATCACACTCTATTGTCTTAAAAAGAACATATTGGATAATGTGGTCCGAGTTACACCTGCAAAAAAGACAAAGGAAAATATAAAAGCAAGCAGAAACAAAGACCCCACGACTGATGTTCATGGTTTGAGTGACTGATTACGATGCGGAGTGATACGGAGCTAAACAACATCTAAAAGGGATAATTTTGAAAAGTTTGTTTGCGGTTTAAAGCACCACGGAAGTTAAAAAATTATTCATTCTCCCGTTGCTTTCTTTTGAATTTGTTTACATTTCAAAATTATTCAGATTTTATTCCCTATAAATCAAACTGTTAATTTTATTATATTCGATTTTACACACACACAAGGGCGTGCTGATAAGTTCCTTGCTTTTTAAGGGTGTCGCGAAAGGCCTGGTTGCAGACCCAAATTTCCTAGTTCTTTTACAGGGCTTAGAACAACTGAAGGGCTACTGCAGTAAGTGTGTGAATCCGAGAGGCTTAGGCCGATTTTGCATGAAATTACATACCTGGCAATAGGAAACAAATTTGGCACGGTGGAAGTGAGGATGAGAGGCTCGCAGCAGAAACCATAAAAAACGATGAAATAGTCCTTCTACCCGCTTACCTGGGACGACGTGCAGCCAGGATAAGGGTAGATGGAACACCACCGGAGTTAGATGTGGCCTGGATAGCAGCCGCGGTCCTTATGGAAAATGAGGACGATATAACGGTGTTCCAGACCACTAGAACACAATGCGAAATGTAGAAGGGGCAAGCACTGGAAATGACCATTCAAGGGTCGGCGGAAACGTTGGAAAGGATGACGGAAACCATTACGATGGACGAGGTGGTAATGAAGGTAATGGTGGAGGGCAGAACAAAAGAAGAACAAGAGAAGGAAATGGAAGAACCGGTGAAGGAAACGGCGGGAAAAAAGGAAGAGACTTTGCCGCCAACAAAGGAGAAAAGGGAGGAAACGTGGAAGACGATGAGTGGAGGAAACAGAAGGAAAAAGGCAAGTGATACGGACTTAAAACCCCACCCCACTCCCACCCCACCCACACCCTCTCCGGCACACCCTCCCCTCACAGACACCAAACCTACCCATTCCTCTCCGACACAAAAAAAAAAAAAAGACACAGGTACACAAGGACCGCCAAACTTACTCCGGCTAAAGGAAAAAAATGTTTTATAGGTATGATATATGATATAAATGAAGAATTAAACCAAGAGATAGCTTCATGGAAAGACGTAAAAAAGCGTGGAGACTGAGGGGTATATTAATGTGAAGGGGCGGCACTGTAGTTTTATATTAACCAAAGAACATGAAATATTAGATAGATTTGATTATGGGTATTGGGAAGTAAACTTGGACAGAGACAAGATGCCATTAATTAAAGATTACACTGATATTTTGAAAGAATATGAAATAAGCATTCTTTAAAGGAACTGGGTTTAAAAGGGGAGAGGTACAAATGAGGCTGATTGGAGGTGGGCCGATTAGCTTCATTCCATTGTTTTCATTTTCTTTTTCATACGTTTATCCTATTATTTTCTTGTGTGCCCCCACATGTTATGCATCGTCCCCTCTTTGTTTGCCTCTGGTGGGTAATAAATTAATACTCCAAAGTTTGCCTCCTGTAAGATGATGAAGATTAGAACAATGCCTTGAGAGGGGCTGTGGTCTCGCCTTCTATATACAAGACCAAGAACTTTCTTACTGTCATTTTCTGTGCCTGTTCACCTTCATTCAATTCTCAGTAACTTTGGCATAATCCACTATAATAGAAGACCTACTGCATCAAGCAAACCGAAAGTCAAACAATCTACAACTGAAGTTTACTTCTGCTATGAACAACCAAACACTGATCCTCATTGAAAATTCTGTGTAGTCCATGGCTGCTAATGAACTTGAACAGTGTAGACTGCTAACTCCAGTAAGAACGGCAGCTACAATTCGTAGTCGAGAGATTCTTCAGGCAACCTGCAATGGCATTTAACTGGAACAGTGTGCCCATGAAAATATGCCACTCCTGGTTCCAGATAAAACTTAGACAGGGCTTCAACACTTAATGATATCTAATTCGAGCCTTGAGGCTTCTGATAGAATAGAAAATCTTTTTTTTTTTATTCACCTAAATTTTGGCAAAAAGTTCTTTCGCATATGATCACTACTGAAGTGGCTTCCTCTAGAATCGGTGCAAACAAGAGTTTTCCTTCAGTTTTTAAGCTGCCACTCAACCTTGTATAGAATGACAGTCTTGCGTGCGATTTTGGCGAAGAAACTGGGCAGGCAGAGGTTCGGAAACAGACCATATTGAAATTACGAGAGTCCATAATGTCTCGCATATTTGCAGTCGACGATCTTGATTGCACCTTATAAAACCCATTGGTAGCACCAACTTGATAGACGAAGCCAGTCTTGCTCTCTTATAATTTATGACAAAGTCTGCCATTTATCTCAAAAGTACGTCTGCTGATGAGTTTAGAGCATGTTTCAAAGAAACTTATATTTGGGGACAGTGAACTGCACTTAAGAGGTGTCTCAATACCCATTTTCCAAAAAGATTTGCATCCGTTGGAAGCAATGATCAACCACAGTTGACACCGAGAATGGAGATATCAAAATACAGAATAATAAAAAAAAAAATCGTGTTGAAAAATTAACATCATTTCAAAAAACGGTTTTGGAAGTTTATTCATTTCCTCACGGAATTATAGAAACCATGAGTGACTTTTGTGAACGTGCCATTTAGCATATTTTTAACAGCTACCATCCCATACTAGATGGTACAAATCATATCACATTTTAGTTGATGTTAAAAGTTCCTGTCTAACAGAGTTTACTAATTTTATTCAGCCCATTGCTGTCACTCTTCACAATCTGCAAGTGAACGTAGGAGCACCCATTATGTTGCTACAAAATTTGGCTCCATCAACATTCTATAACAATACAGGATAGATGTGAAACTGCTATATAAAACTCTTATTGACTTTGTAATTGGATGTAACTATCTCCATTGGTACGACCAGTATGACTAGTTTGGGCAACAGAGATGTTTTCATTCCATTCATTCCCCTCCATTCCATCAGATCTGTTTATTTCAGGCGCCTTCGGCTTCCAGTGGTGATGTCTTTTCCAATGATCTTCAAACAAGTCTCGGAGACAGTCCATTTGGGTTATTGGAATTCAATTAAAAAGTTCATGTTTTTCTCGTGGTCAACCATGCTGCACGCTCTCGTTTTGGGCCAAGTAGGCACCTTTTCATCGGAGCTTCAGACCGCAGAATAAGAATTATCTACTCCAGAGCTTTTACTGAATAAAACACATTCCAGGTAGAATTACTTATGTTTATAGTAAAAAAAATGAATTGAGAATTCACGAAAGTATATATAAAGTATAAAACAAAGACAGCATTTTGTTAAGTCATGAAATTATAATGATCTAAAGCACAGTTTGAAAAGATTTCAAGTACCATAAAAACCTTGGAAACTTCAACTTTATACATGTATCTGCATTACAATAAAATGTGTAAAAACAGTAAAAGATTTCTTCGTGCTCAGAACCTTCCTATTAAGCAAAATTCTTTTATTACGAATATATTATCTTAGGATTTGTTCAATGACTGAGACAGTATCAACAATTTAATGCTTTTTTTTTAATTATCAAAATCAACACATTAGGTTTTGAGTGTCATTTCGTCCTGGACATTTTATGCTAAACGACTGATCATATCCATATATTGATTCGAAGTAACTTATGTGTTTATTACAGGAGTAGGTCAAGTTGAAAATCATTCCATTTTGTCACTATCAGCTTTTTCTGGTTTGCAGGAAGATAAGCTTCGAGCTCTGAGAAGGCTATGGTTGTGACACAGTTTTGATTGCAGATTGAAACTAAATCAGTCGCGCTACTACAAATCTCCTTGTAAATATTAAATTTTGACTGGTTCCATCCAACTTAATATTTCTTACACGTATGTAGATGTGTGCGCGCTCATGTTTAGGATAAGTCAAAAGAAACATATTTTTCGGTTTTCGTTTGTATTGTGCATCAAATAGCAGTTACCTAAAATAGGTACAAAGTTACACATTATGGGCAGGGATGTAGTAAATTTAGTCGACCCCTAGTAAGCTACTTGGGGCTATTTCATAAACCCCAAATCAAATGAAAGGTAAAAATCTACCTTAATAGAATTTGATACTGAATTTGGAATATT
The DNA here is from genome assembly GCF_001194135.2 of Octopus bimaculoides. Classification (NCBI taxonomy): domain Eukaryota; kingdom Metazoa; phylum Mollusca; class Cephalopoda; order Octopoda; family Octopodidae; genus Octopus; species Octopus bimaculoides. Next base: position 141,687,212 of record NC_068983.1, on the reverse strand, counting down.
GAATAAAGGGACGTAATTAAAAATATGACTAAGACCAGTACCATTCGGCATTATTGTTGTTGGCACTCCGTCGCTTACGACGTCGAGGGTTCCAGTTGATCCGATCAACGGAACAGCCTGCTCGTGAAATTAACGTGTAAGTGGCCGAGTACTCCACAGACACGTGTACCCTTAACGTAGTTCTCGGGGATATTCAGCGTGACACAGTGTGACAAAGCTGACCCTTTGAATTACAGGCACAACAGAAACAGGAAGTAAGAGTGAGAGAAAGTTGTGGTGGAAGAGTACAGCAGGGTTCGCCACCATCCCCCGCCGGAGCCTCGTGGAGCTTTAGGTGCTTTCGCTCAATAAACACTCACAACGCCCGGTCTGGGAATCGAAACCGTGATCCTATGACCACGAGTCCGCTGCCCTAATCACTGGGCCTTTGCGCCTCCACTTTCGGCATTATATTGATTAAAAAAAAAAAAAAAAATTATAAGACCATAAATACGAGGGAGAGGTATTGTGAATTATATCGACAACACATCCAACACTTTACTGGTACTTACTTTATCGATCTTCCGTGGGATTTGACCTCACAACTCAAACAAATGTGACTGAATACTGCAGACGTTGTCTTAATACAAAGAGACGTTGAGCATTAGAGGAAAATATTTTCGAAGTAGTCGAAAGAATAAATGCAATATAAATAAATTTACTTCATGAGCTTACAATTGGAACCCAACCCGCGTATTTGTTTCGACTAGGCCCACCAAACACTGTATTTCTTAGAGATAGAGAAATGGATATGTGTGGTGTTGCCGATAGCCTTTATATTAGTATTGAGAACATTTGTTCACGGTGAATATGATTGAACCTTCTAAACAAATTTCATTAATATATCAATAAATACAGTTTCTTACATTGGCGCATATATTACACAATCCTAATAAACCGGCTAGAAACGGTGAGATATCTCAATCCACAACATATCTTTAAAAAAAAAGCGGGGATTAAAACACACACACACACACACAGAGTAATATAACTAAATGATAAAGGAAACACAGTTGGTTTCGTTCGAAAGGTTTTCAATTAGAGATCCTTCCAGTGTGTTAAGAACTGATTTGGGATTTTCTAGTAGCAGTTACTAAGTGAAGTTCATTTACATCTATATAATATAGTATCAAGCGAATGAATTAAACAGGCTTTTTTTTTCCATCTGGGGACGAATGAAAGTTTGAATTCTGCGCAAATAAGCTGAAAAACAAGAGTAGTGTTCTAAGGGAGGCTACTCAGTTCCTTAAGAAGTAATTTCCCTTGAATGACATTTGTGTTTAGATTGCAATTAGTGAATAATAACGTCGTCTCTTATTAGTTTGTACAAGCTGATCGTGAGTTCATAATATTTAAGGCGAAGATTATATAGAATTGCTTGTAACCAGCGGCATAATAAATATATCGAGAGATTTCTTTCGAAAAAAATACCAGTTTTTCTGGGTTTTTTTTTCGCTGTTGGATAATTTGTGTAAACTTTTCCTACATAGACATAAAGTGTAACCAGTTTGTAGATATGTGAAGCAGAATGTCTCAAAATATGCAATTTAGGACCTCTTAGCTTGTGGTTCCAATTGTTTATGTTGTACTTTCTCTTATTTCAGGCTCATTGAAACCAGCAACAGCAAAATAATGAAATCGATATACTTGATTAGTCTGATCCTTTGAATCCCAGTAAAATCTGTTACCCAACTAAATTAAATACTTACACATTAACTCCGTTGCGCGCGCGTATATATTACAGAAAAATATCTAACTCCGATTTTTAATTTGAATTTTTTTTCATTGAATGCACACGTTGAACGTTATTGTTTCCTGTTGTTTTTCTACGATTATTTTCCAGCTCTAAATTTATATACTGAATGTCTCCTCCTTATCATACGATCTTTCTAGTTTTATCTCAGTGCTTTTAAAGATTCCTCTCTCTTTCACTCTGTTTTTGCACGCACGCGCGCGTTTTGTTTGTTTGTTTGATAGACGGAAACAAACAAAGCAGAATGAAGGATAAAGCGTATGACATTTGTGTACGAAATGCGATGTCGCCTTGGATCATGAGTGCTGAGGATAAGTGAAGAAATTAAGTAGCATGCTTTGCTGGTTGTGTAATGTGAATGTGCTTGAACCATCTAGCACAGGGGTCGTTAAAGGGGGTCTGAGGGACCCCTTAGGAGTCGGTGAGGAATTACAGGGGGGTGTTCTATGATAGCCAAGGTGTCGAATGGGGGTCGGCGTGTGAAAGACCAGCTCACCCAGATGAACTGCTTGAAATACTTAGTCAGCGCCACTAAACGTAGGAAAACATAAATTTTCACAATTTCTGTGTAAACAATTGCATAAAAATTGAAAGTTTAATACTGTCATACTCGTACGCATAGTTTTAAATGTAAAAAGTGTGTCATCCTCAATAGGATTTCTTAATGAAAGCAAGTGACCATTCCTAGAGCATGAAAACCACTCATAAACTTGTGTTTTACTCATGGCAGCATCCTCGTAAGCTGTTTGAAGCATGACAACTGTTTCGGTTGCTATTTTCCTCAGCAGAAAACAGAATTTCATGGAAGCCTGCTGTTCCTTCATTTCTGCCATCACAAAACTTGGACAAAAGTCATAAAAAAAAATTGACGAACAATCGACGCACTGCAAAACAAAGACGCACCATATGGCAGTAGGTCTTCAAAAACGACCTCGGTCGGCAGACCGATGCCCGAGGGTCACATCAAGTGACTTCTAACGGTGGAAGAGTGAATTACAGAGAATGCCCCACAGAGAATATTTCCGGTTACTTTTGGGTACTCCAACGTATGCAGTTCTTGAAACTACGATATTATAGAGAAGTGGGTTATACATCTTTAGATGTACACCTGACTTTCCTATATAAAATTAAGAATTAACGGAACGCTGAACTCCAGACTATCAACTCAACAACATTTATTCATGGTGGAAAATATACATCTTTAGCTCTCGTTTGTTGAGACGTCTTCTGTGTGTGTGAGCATGGTTGTTGGGACGTTGGTATGTAGATGTGAGCGAGCTGTCTAGCGTAAGTTTGCAAGATAGAGAGAGACAGCTAAACACGTCCTTGCTCAATCGCTGGCCAGCAACAAAGAGACAAAATGAAGCAGGAAAGCTTGGTTGTTGAATTCCACGCATGCGTGAGACTACGCATGCGCACGGCGTTACTACAATATAATTGCACATCCAGGGAATGATCACCAGCTACTTTGGAGCTATCCAGTTATATTTCAAAGCAGCTTGCTTTACAGCTCAGTGGCAGGACCTGGAAAAAGGAATTCTAACTGGTTGCACAATTTACCCCATCCTTTAAATCACAGGAATGAATCTCCTTATAACAGTTACTGATAAAGGAGCTGAAATGCCAGAAATAGAATCAGGCAGCCAACAACATTTAATGAGTTTCATTGATGACCTTACAGTGACAACCACAATGTATGTGTAGGCAGAATGAGTGCCAGCTTCATTTAAACAAATGGCAAATGTGTGCAAGAAATCTAGGTGTATGGTGATCAGGAGAGGCAAATAAACAAAATCAAGTTACAAGTGCTAGGAGAGGTTATTCCATTAATAGAGAAAAATCCACTCAAATGCCTTGGTGAGTGATCTGACAATTCACCCCCTGACAGCAACGTCACCAGGACTGCAAGCAGCTGAGGAGAATTGAAGGATCAGGGCTTCCAGATATGGCTCTCCTAACATGGTATGATATTCCAATGACAAGAATAGAAAAAGTGGAGAGCAAAGTAAACAACTAGATGGCTAAGTGTCCCTCTAAGCTTCACTTCAATAGGCTTCTGCCAAAGATCTGGAAATCTAACTTACTCTGTCACCTGTGATAGAGGAATTCAAGATCACAAAATATAGTTATAATGGTGCACTGGGACTCCTAGGATAAGCATGTCAGATATGCAGGTAACACAAGGTCTGGGTGAAAGTGGGTGGTCAGCAACACAGTCGTTGTGCAGGTTGAAAACTTACTTCTTCTATGTGACATCACTGGAATTACAGGCAGAAGATAGCAGGGTTTTGGCTCTTCCATTTCTTACAATGGAAGATGGATATCAATAAGAAGAGGGCCATGATCTAGGTTGAAGTATGGAACCAGGAAGAAGGGTGAGATCAGGCATAAGAATGTAAATGCACCAAGTACAAGAGCTTTCTACAAAATTTCAGGGAAAAAGAGAAGGCAGTCATGGCTTTTCCCAGTTAAGGTTGGCTGTAAGGGATTCACTACCCAGTTGGCATGAAGGATGCTTACAACCATTGGAATGAGAGGAAAAATGTGAAGGGTGGCTGTACACACAATGGGAGGGGCAGTAGAATTAGTCTCTTGCTGGTTATGGAGGAAGGGAAATAAGTTAAGATGGAAACCAAGAGGAGATAAGCAGTGATTTGGCCACCTTTGCTGACCCACCAACAGGAGGGTGTTGTTCAGTGTTGAAATACCTGATGATTGTTGGATACTGTTTGATGGCATCAATTTCTTCTGGCCTAACTTCAACCCTCTTTCTAGGTGATATCAATAATATATGAATTTATGTACAGATATATGCACATACATTTAACAATACAAAACATTTATTGAAAAAGCTTTATTGAATTTAGCACCCCCCTTTTTATTTTTTTTGCATTATGTAGTCAATAACAAATTACAACCGTTTCATCCTTTTTAATAGAATATAAATCGAATCATTAAAGCTAACATTTCAGGCAATTTGTAATTTCAAAAGCATATTTTGCCAGTTTCACATTTTTATGTTAAAAAATTGAACATGCATTTAGTATGAAACTAAAACTAAAAAGTTTATGAAGCCAAAAAGGTTTAATAAATTTCTGGATGGAAGAAGTGAGCATCTTCAGAAAGTTCCAAAGTCTTGGCACACTCAAAAGGCATTCGGTGAGCAAAATCAGTCAAGTAGTTTCCATTCACATAAATCTGAAAACAGAAAGAAAAACAGATAAAAATCTATTAAAAAGAAAACAATGAGACTGCCAAGCTTTAGAAATTGTTTTCTTTTTATTAGCAATAACAGAAGAAAAGGAATCCATTTTATATCACAATTAGTGAGCAACATCATCATTGGTTTAGATTCCATATTTGATGCAGAACAAACAACTCAAGGAATTTTGTTTATTGATCATTATTTTAGTTTTCTTACCTATATTTTCATCCACCAATGATATATAATGGTGAATAATATATAAACATGCACATATAGATACATACCATACATACATTTACAACATATCTACAATGAGCTTCTGCAGAGTTTCCATCAACCAAATTCTACATAAAAATATTGGTTAGCTTGAGACCATTGATAGAAGACACTTTCCTACAGTGCTGTATGGTGAGATTCAATCTAGAACTATGTGGTGCTTACATTCACTGCCTTTGTCTACTGAGTAGGGCATATAGTTGGAACAACTAGCTCATTAGATTGGTAATTTACTATATGAAGTGTTTGTACACATAGAATAGCCAAGTTTACTTCAAACTCACAAGGTCCAGGGTTGATCCCGCAGCATGATATCTTGAGCAAGTGTTATTTTTGTATAGCTTCAAGTCAACATATACCTTGTGAATAAAATTAGGCAGAGGGAAAACTGCATAAATGCCTGTCAGATGGATTGTAATTCAAAGGACAATCCTTGTTGAAAATTTAATAAAGGACATGAATAAAAAAAAAGGTGAAATAAAGAATATTACCTTGAAAGATTCTTCTTGGCAAGCTATAAGAAGCTCGAATGGCTCAGAACCCATAAAAGGGAAATAGTCTGAAGTTCTTTCTTCCTCACCCCATTCACCACCACAGTAGTGATTTAATACTACTTGTTCTTCATTTAGACGAGGATTAAGATGCAGGAGAATATCATCATCACACTTCAAGTTAATAGCAAATCTGAAAAAACAAATTTCACTTTAGATATTTTCTCAATATTATTACAATTGGAGTAAAGATTTTTGCCAACATAACATGGTAGTCCTGGTTTAGGACAAATGTTGCTGTAATTTAGCCCCAGGAGACATCATCTCCAGTTGGCTATACGACACGATCTGTATCCTTATATTTTCAAACAAGGACACAGATCATATAGTATAACCAGATAGAGATGATATCTCCTAGGGCTAAATTACAGCAACATTTGTCCTAAACCAGGACTGCCATGTTATGTTGGCAGTCTTTACTCCAAAGTACTGTTGCTGAATATCTCTTGTTGTGAGATTTAAAAATAGTAATTTTCTAATATTATTACAATCATCATCATTTTCATAATCATTGTTATTACTTTTGAATCTGCTTTTTCTATGCTAATCTATGTGTGTGTGTGTGTGTTTGTTTGCATATGTTCTTATATGTGTGCTTGCATGTTTATGCATACGTATTATAATTGAAATCTAAAACTTGGTGATTCTTCTACAAATGTTGATAATTGAACTGTTAACATAATGTTTATTTGGTTTTCCCAAAATCACATGAGTGTCCTGATTTTGCAGAAATGATTAAGCACTAGATAAACATTTTGAAATATAAACTCATTTTGATATTATTTGGTGTTCAAATCATTTCTGTCTCTAGATTTAATAAACACCACTGTTATACACTACAAATGGACACACACACACACACACACACAGCCCTTAGAATAATAGTTCTTCACTTTTAATCACACTGATCCATATTTGTAAACCTTCTATGACCATTGTTTGTTAGGTCACAATATTTCTACTTTTCCTGATTTTTATTTTGTTAACTTTAAGTGTTGTGGTTCTCATGTCTAACAGTTTGTCATATAATATATTCATGAAGAATTTACAGTTTGTCAAATATATGAAAACTAAAAGATTTTGTATTTGTGGCTCTTTCAGAATTATATTCTGACCAAAATTGGATAATGACTCACATGCTGGGAAATACTACTCTAAAAGAACTGACTGTTCCTAAACAAAAGAAACTGATATTAGTGGATAACATTTTGTGTTGTTTCAGAACTATACCTTTCAGCATGTTTCCTCACAGAACCACCAATTTTGATCCAGCGATCCACAGCCAATGTGCCAGGCAACCTCTCAACATGAGGGACATCCTTTAATAAAAAGTAAAAATTAATAAAAATAAAATTATACATATCTAAAACTAAAGGAGGAGAAAAGTGTGAAAACCTTGCAGTAGTTTGACAAAGAGTGATTGTTTTATCACTGGAGTGCTTTCACGAATCATCATAAATGTTGATTTATATCTTTTTTTGTTGTTGCCTTTTGACAAGAAAGTATCTATCATATTCTTGGACAGAATATTATTAAATTAGATTGAAAGTTAAGGTTTCACAGATATTACATTAAGAACTTTTGAGGTGAATTGACAGAGTTATTAAAGCATCAGATAGCCTTATGGCACTGTTCTGGCTCTCTGCTCTTCAAGTTCAAATCTCACCAAAGTTAACTTTTCCTTTCATCTTTTGGGGCTTGATAATTATAGTACCAGCAGTGTACTGGATTGATATTTTTTTCTCTTTCTGTCTGTCTGCCTTTCTAGGAGAAATCACAGTGGCCACATCTGGAGAAGAATAGGCTTCACCAAGACTAAAAATGTCAAAGATGCACTTTATGTCTTAATGGTGTGCCTGTATGACTCCACAACAAGATGAGGGCCCAAGGCAAGGATAACTAATATCATCAAATTAAAGAGGAAATTAATTTTCTTTTGTATTTCCAAACAGTATAACTAGAAAATAGCCAATTATCGAGGTCTATCTTCAAGTTAATCGTAACTGAGTTGTCTTATATTGCACAAGTAGATGGACAAATGGCTAGACACAATCCATAGATCTGTATTTCTAGTTATATCTGAAATTCTCATCTAAGGCTCTGCAACATTCTAGGAAACTACAAAGACTAACTAAGGGTATTGCAAACACTTCCCATTCTCAGTAAAAAGAAAACCCAAACATAACTGGAACAGAAAGGAGAAATCATATATATATATATATTTAAAATTATTTATTTTGATTTTTGAGTTAAAGGAATTACAAGAATAAATGTTAACTCACTTGAACTCCAGCATTTACACAATTTATTTGACATTTTGAGACCATCAATGTTGTGGAAATGTTTATGTTTCAGACTGCAGTTCAGTCAAATTAATAGATTTTCTGAATGTAACAAAGGAGATTAATTGCTGACAACACTCTGGACATTGAAAAGGTTGCCTTATACAACCAATCAGTAACTGATCCTTATGACTCAGTGAATGAAGGTGATGATGTAGTATCAATCATGCCTAAAATCCAAGGAGTTCAAACAATGAAACATCAAGGCTGGAAGATTAGGCAATATTTTGACACTTATTTATTGCTTGATTTCATTTATTGTGAAGAAGAGAATTCACTCCCAAAGTATGTTATTTCTGGGGAGAAACTATATCATGAAGCAATGGTTCCAAGCATGTTACAGTACCAATTTCAAATCATTTGCCAGGAAATCATGACTATTTCCTTAAGCTTTTTAATCCTTTTGATGCCAGCAAGCTCAAGACTGCCACTTATTCTATCATTCAAAATAATGTATTAGTATTCTTTTGAAGAAAATAATAAAAACTTCCACCATCCATTTTTATAAAATCATTAAATTTCGAACACCAGCTTAGCAATAGAAAATTTAGTTATTTTACTAAATCTCTCCAAATTCTAGGCAATTTCAGCATTGAGTGAAAAAGACACTGAATTTCATTAGAAATGTCAACACGAAAGATTTAAATGACAGCTTTCACTCTCTAGTTTCAAATTTTAATCTCACTGCTGGTGTACATCATAATTTACATATCAAAAAAGCGAGAGAAAGAAAGTAAATAAATATTAGCTGAAAGGTCTTACCACACGACGAAGAAGTTGCATATTATAGATATATACTTCTCCATTATAAGAAATATTGTTGATACTTTCAACTGGTTTTCGAGCATGGAATGATGCAAATGACTTTTCATTTATATAAACCTACAAAAGAGAGACAGGGAGTTAAGAATTATCTATGAATTTTATGACAGAAAGTATTTTGTTCAATACAAGAATATCTATTTCCTAGATAAATGCATAAAGTTATTGCAATTTTTATTACACTGAAAATTTTTAGATTACACTTTCGACGTTGCAGTCATCAATTTAGTGACTGACATTTTTAAGATACAGAAAATTTTTTTCTTTAAACTCAGTAAATTTGTCTCTTAGGCATTTGTATTAGAAAGATTGTCTTTTCATGCTGTTAGCTTAGTTGCACTACTAATTTTCCTGCCTGTCCTCTTGCACAGCTAGCTTGGCTGCCTGTTCCTTCGCACAGCTAGCTTGACTGCTTGTCCCCTTGCGTTAATTAAGAGAAAAAAAGAATATCTATTTATTTTAATATTTTCTCAAAGTTTGGAAGTTTCTCTGCTTTGCTTTTTAATCACCCTGACATCAAAGCCTTACCTTTAGTTTGTCTTCTTTCACTCTAATCTTCATTTCAAAAGGAATACCCTCCAATAAACCAACAGGCAATGGATGTCGTTCTTCTTCGCCCCACTCCTCATCGGTATAAGAGTTCAAAACCATTTCACCCTCATCTCGTCTTGGATTGAGATGGAGAGGAATTTCATTACCATGTTTCAGATTAACCGCAAACCTATAAAATGTGTTGGAAAAAAAAAAAAAAGATGTTCTTTATCCATTTGATAACAAGTTTATGCTTTATTATACTGAGAGATAGACAATGTTCATAGTCCTTATTAACACTTCTTTACTTGATTAGAACATCTGTATAATTTGGTAAAGTTAAATTTGAGTAGTTTTGTATCTATGATCACAGCGGGGATAAGAAAAGAAATTCTAGAAGGCAGCATGGTAAAGAGTTGAGGAATTCAAGACAGTAGATTCATAGTCAGTGTCTGTTTTAACATACTTGTAGAGGGAAAGCTACAAAGTTGTGCCAGTCATTATGGCACTCTGTTGGTTACGATGATGAGGGTTCCAGATGCTCATGAAATGAGTGGCTGAGCATTCCACAGGCACGTGTACTCTTAATGTAGATCTCGGGGGGAGATTCAGTGTGACACAGAGTGTGACAAGGTTGGCCCTTTGAAATACAGGTACAATAGGATAAGGAAGAAAAAGTGAGAGAAAGTTGTGGTGAAAGAGTACAGCAGGGGTTGCCAACACCCCCTGCTGGTGTTTTCGCTCAGTAAACACTCACAACACCTAGTCTGGGAATCAAAACCACAATCCTACAACCACTAGTCTGTTGCCCTAACCACTGGGCCATTGCACCTCCACTGTGCCGGTAATTGTATGGTTTCATTATAAGTATGGTCGATACATGACTTTCTCATATCATTGGTGAACTTATTGCAACCAGAAATTAACCATGGATTATTAACTATTCCCACCCTTGCTCATATATATCTATTTCTCATTTTATGTCTGCTCTCTAAGCTGGCATAGGTTGAAAGAGTTGGACAGGATGAAAGATTTTTTTTTTTATTGACTAGTTCTGAAGAAAAAGATCTGTCGCTTTGGCTCTTTACAGTTCCTGGATTCAAGGGCAAGAATAATTGAATGTGATTTCAATGACTGGGGTTTACTTTCAACTGCTGAAGTTTAGTAATCTAAGAGAAAGCATGGAAAGAAAGGGAAGTTTTCAGTGGGATGGTATTCTCAGATACATATGTTTTTCTATATAGTAATAACATGCCAAAAGGTGTCAAAATGATAAAAAGGGGTATTCTGAATATCTGTTTTATATAAAATATATTTCATGTTTAACTTATGGCACACCATATTCAAAAGGAGGGTGTTCCACATTCAAAATCAGAATGCACTGCATTCAAAAGAACAATGCACTACATTTGAAAGGATGATGCACAACTTTTGAAAAGATGGTGTAGTGCATTCAAAAGAATGGTGCACCAGGTGAAAAATGATGGTTAACTATGTTTACAAACAATGTTGAAAGACATGGCAAATATATGTAAACACAATGTATAAATTAGTAGTATGTCTCAATTATATTCCCTAATATTAACTGTATCTGTTGAAAAAGAATGCAAAAATAGTTTTTACCTATCTCCAGTTGTGAAAAATCCAGTCACCTTAATGATATCTTTGTATTGCAATCCAGATGGAATTTCTTTTGTGAAGTCCATTGGCTGCAGAAACAAAAAAAAAATATAGTCTTTAGTTTTCACAAAATTGCTTAAATCAACAACTTTAACAATAACCTATTAATGCGATGATGGAATCCAATATGGCAAGTAAAGGTCTGTTTTTATTAAAGTTTGATTATTTAAAATTCTCCCAGACAAAATACAATAAATATATATATAGTGAGAGAGAGATTTTAGAACTAGCTTCTTTACTTGCTGCAAAATATCAGCAGCTGAATGTCGCTTATTTTTCTCTATTATTACAAGCTATGATGAATGACTGTCATGTCTGCTAGACATGGCAGTTGTTTCCCTTCCTCAGTACTGTGCTGAGCAAGATAAATACCCTGAAAACATTGGTCTATTGATCCTGTCAAACTGCTAGATGGTAGGGGTTTGCTTCCCTGCTCACATTATATTGGACACAGGTTGTTGTGTCATTAACCAACTGGAGAAGATATTTTCCTGGGGTTAAACAAAACAGTAGTATCATAGTTCCAAAATTATATTAAAACTATGTAAAGTGTATGCATTTTCTGTCTTTAATTTCTCATATATATATATATATATATATATATGAGGTGGTACCCAAAAGTAACCAGAAATGTTCTCTGTTGGACAAGCCTGTCATAGTTTAGGCTTCTGCTGCTAGAAGCCACTTGCGATAGGTAGAAACTCCAAGCTATGTAAAATATGGCCCAGACCCTGTTTGCCAGCATGAATGCCAGACTTCAAAAGCTAGTTAACCATTTAATGGCTTTAGTAAATTTATACAGAAAAAGTAAGCATTATACCGTCCAGCATAAATAAAGTCAACTTTATTATGTGTATTTAAGCTATTATTTTTTCTATAAAACCCTATTCTGACATTAACTGAGTCAACTTCCAGTATGAATGTTCATTTTGTATGTCGTTTTTTTCAACCAAAAAAAATTTCAATAAACTTCTGGAAATGATCTACTCATGCAATTTACACAACCCCTAAAGTGCATAAATTACATGGGTTTTTATGGTAATAAAAAATAAAAATAAAGTAAAATACTTACAAGCGGTCTCAAGTAATTGATAGAAGCAATGCTAATACAACCATGGATGTAGAGATACTTCATAGAATCTATGCTGCACCGATAAGGAAACAGTGCAAAGTAGTTGTCATTCAGAAAGATCTAGAAGAGAAATAAATTTCTAGTTTTACTAATGATAATCACGGTTGGGGTGGGGATAGGAATGGGAATTACATCACATGTTGCTCAAGAATTTGTGCAAGAATCTCCAGTTGAAGTTATTGAAAAGGTCTCTAATTAGTTGATAGAAAGGGTATGCTTTAGAGTGAAAAAAAGTAACCAACTGTTAAAAATGTTGGACTTTTGAGTTGATGGATTGCTGATCAGACAAAGCTATGACTGAGGTGTTCCAAACATGGCTGTCACATTTTATTTTTCAGGCATAGCTAATCTAGGATTATACTTTGTCCTTTTAGTTGAAGATGCTAAGGTAGGATTTCATTGGAATTTGGTTGCTATTTCCAACAAGTAGTGCCATGCATTGACTTAAAACAAATTGTTCAATTTCTAAGATGGCTAATTTCCTTAAATTTTTTTTATTCATTAAAATCTCAAATTTTGAAGTCACTTGCTCTAGGAATAATACACTTGATGATGGGCTGAAATCAAACCAATTGAAATGTAATATAGAAGTAAATACCAAATTAAAAATAAAAACATTCATCTCAAAAGATGAACTTAAGTCTTATGAATTATAATCTTCACAGAGTGTCATCTATCAACTGATGGCACAACCTAGGAAGTATATTTTTGCCACCATGGATAACATCAGGAAATATAGCATACATATAGTAATTATAATTTAACTTTTATAAAATTTCTTGTGGTTAATACAAAACAATGCTAAACAATAGCAACAATGGGAGAGGGTCCTTGTCCAATTGGTCATCCTACTAGAAAGAACAACCAGATTTTCCTCAAATCTCATTTTACTGTTTTAATTAGGAAAAGACATACTGGACAATGTAGTCCTGTTTATACAAAAAAAAAAAAAAAATTATATTACATACATATGTATGTGTGTGTGTGTGTGCATATGTGTGTATATCATGTATGTATACACACACTATAATGAGTGCAACATATGTTCATATACTCCTTATATTCATTATAAAGTAAATAATTCTTCTAAACTGAGCTTTCTCAATGCTTGTTCACTTCAGCTAATTGTTAAAAAAGGCATAAAAATCAAGTGGCTCACCCATCTAACATAACACTGAACCCCAGTATTGTTATGCATCAATAAATATTCCTCCAGTAAGAAATACAGGAAGATCACAATGAGGGTGGCTGAGTAACAGTAATCAAGAAATTGTAAGAAAACTTGTGGGTGGTTGATGATTGGGAATGATGGAAAATGAAGGTTATACCTTTCGCGAAATCCTCACCATGGCTTAATTGACTAACTTGCAGAAGTTAGATCCCATCTAATAAAGTTTCATGGTGTGCCGTTTCTTCTCTCTTTGCCTTTTCTACTGATACTATAATAACTCCAGGTTGAGCTTGTGCCTCCTCCATTCAAACATCCCCATCTCCCATGCTTCTCTTCCTATCATCCAGGCTCTGTACTTACCACTACACTCAGTCAATTCCTTCCAGGAAGGTCAGCCCTCTGGAATTCACTCTTTGCTCCTGCAAGTGTTGACTTATAAAGGTTCAAGACAGACATTGACCCTTTAAATGCCAACACACCTGAAACCACCTTGGTCTATAACACAAACTTTCTGTTTTAAAGTAAACTAAATTAAAATCTATCTAAATTTCATGTTAATTTAAGCTCCTCAACAGATTACTCAATACTTCATTATTTTCAAAATTAATTGAAATAAAGGTACTGTATTTGGTCATAAATATGGTAATGAAAGGGTTAATGACATCAATCTCACCAATCTAGAAAGACCTGCAAAGACCATGAGAACTGTCCCTTCCACTAAACTCAGCAAGATGTAAATAAATGAATAAAACTTATTAATCACGGGGTTCAAATGATACAAAAGTTTCTAGAAATAAGAAATTTATATTACTTGGTAGCCATCATAGCTGGCAACAATCATAAGCTTGAACATAGACCATGGGTGGAATGGGTTGTCAGAAATCACCTCTTCTTCACCCCAATCGCCATCATAATGGTTCAAAACAACAGAATTCTGATCAGGACGTGGGTTTAGATGAAGACCTGTTGTTCCATTAGGGTCACTACAGATGTTGATGCTAAATCTGGCAGTTTGAAATGCATTGTCAAAAAGATAGAAAATAGAAAGCAAAAATTAGTTTATCATAAATGATTCACACATACTACATACATATGTATATACACAGATACACACCTTTATAACTTGTTAACTTTTATAAAATTTCTTGTGGTTTATATAAAACAATGCTAAACAATAGCAACAATGGGAGAGGGTCCTTGTCCAATTGGTCATCCTACTAGAAAGAACAACCAAATTTTGTACACACATGCATATTGTAGAAAGAACAGACTATTTATCATCAATTTTTTTTTTTGAAAATTCTACATTGAATTAGAATATTGTCAATTATATTGATTCCAATAGTTGGCTTATACTTTATTTTATTGAACCCTTGGAAGGATAAAAGGCAAAGTTTATCTCAGCAGGATTTTAACTTAGAAGGTAAAAACTCAATACCATGAGGCATTTTGTCTCATGCTCTCTCACCACTACAACGTCCAGTTCTTCTTGCACTGTAGTGGCTTGTGTGTCTCAATGACCCTAAGAGTTAAGCCATTGAGTGCAAGCTCCTAGTAAAACCTCTGTTACTGGGCAAGTCAAAAGATAATAGCTAGACTAATATGGACCACTTCTCAGAGATAAAAATGGGCCATTGTCATACCTAGAAAAAACAGCAAAGTTACAGAAGATTCCATGACAATTCAAAACCAACAAGACTTGTAAGAGGAAAAGACAGCCCAGAGTGAAGCATAGTGGAGAAAAGTCAATGACTGGTATTCAATAAGGAATGAAAAGTGGTTAAAGTATTCAGTTCATGATCATGGTAGGCAAGTGCTAGTTTGCATATAAAAGTGTATGCTTGCAAGTGAGTGCATGTTTGCATGTGCAAGTTTACAATTGTGAATGCAGGTTTGCTCGTATAGGTTCAGAAGTGTATATTCTGACATCTAAATCAGGTAATTATGCTTTTATGGTGCAGCAATATAGAAATTGTCAAGTGCTTAACTTCCCTTGCAGAGGGGAGATAAAGAATTTTATGGAAAAAAAATAGATACATAAATACATAAATTAATTAATAAATAGGGTCCTAAAAAAGAGAAAAAAGAGAAATGTTTATTTTTAATGAAACCAAATTGTTTTTTTCTTTGTTTTAATTTCTTGTACTTTCCCTGAAAGAATGACCAAATAGCCATGCGTATAAAACAACAAAAATTACCAATGAAGGGAGAGTATTTAGTTGTTGAACCTTCAAGAAATAGCAACTAAATCACCCTCAAGCCATACTAAAAAGGCACATAAAATAATCTTTTCTACTCTAAGCACTAGGCCCAAAATTTTTGGAAGGTGGTGGGCAGTCGATTAGATCGATGCCAGTACACAACTGGTACTTAATTTATTGACCCCGAAAGGATGAAAGGCAAAGTTGACCTCAGTGGAATTTGAACTGAGAACATAAAGATAGACGAAATACTGCTAAGAATTTCGCCCAGTGTGCTAATGATTCTGCCAGCTCATTGTCTTGGGCACATTAAATAATGTGTAGGCAAGGGTGCCCTATTTTATCACCATTTAAAAAAATAAAAATAAAATGAAATACTCATGACATCAATGCTTTAGATCATAGATCTCATTTAAGACTGATCTGGAGCTATACAGCAACAAAAATGATCAAGGCATAGTTAACAAAGAATTTATATCCAAAACCCCCATCCCACAGATTGCCAGATATATATAGATATATATACTATTATTAGAGGCATTCACTTTAGAAATAATAAAAAGATACAAGGAAAAAAACATCATAAAGCAATCAAATATGGATATACTGACAATAATATGTTCAACCTTGCATTTAATCTTGCATTCTATCTACACATGCAGCAGCCATTGTAATATATATATATATACATATGCATTCATTTGTACAGAAGCACTACTAGATGCATATTTTGCAGTTTAATTTTATGTTTAAGTGTTTTTAGACAGCATGTGCAAGTTTTAACAAAATTTGTTTTCACTGATAGGATGAATGACTGAGAAATTTACCCAGTATGACTTCTGAGCAGAAAACAAATAGTTAAGTACAGGCTAACATAAACAGCTCAAAAATTTTTAATTAAAATTACATCAGCAGTGAAGAGAAAAGGAATTATATTGGCTTAGTGATTAATTCTTGTCTCTGTTCTTGCCAAAAATCAGATCCACTCTCCTCTGCAAATCCATGTTAAGTCTTAATAAAAATTTTGCCCTGCCCCTAACTTTCTTTTCTGATCAAAATAAAGGATCAAGCTAATATTCTTTTATTCTTTTACTTGTTTCAGTCATCTGACTGTGGCCATGCTGGAGCACTGCCTTTAGTCAAACAAATCGATCCCAGGACTTATTCTCTGTAAGTCTAGTACTTATTCTATCAGTCTCTTTTGTCGAACCTCTAGGTTATGGAGACATAAACACACTAACATCAGTTGTCAAGTGATAGTGGGGGACAAGCACAGACACATACATACATACATACATACATACATACATACATATACATGACGGGCTTGTTTTTTAGTTTCCATCTAACAAATCCACTCACAAGGCATTGGTCAGTCTGAGGCTATAGTAGGAGACACTTGCCCAAGGTGCCACGCAGTGGGACTGAATCCAGAACCATGTGGTTGGGAAGCAAGTTTCTTACCACACAGCCATGCCTTGTGTTCTGTCTTTTCTAATTGCAGAGCAATTTTATAAGATGGTGTAAACTGAATGTTGCGATGTTCATACTTTTCATAAGTGCAATAAGTCAAGAACTCAAAGCAGGTCAGGAACATTAGTTTTATTTTTCAACTGTGTAAAAAAAAACAAAAAAAAATGGCTTTGGTAACATTGCGGCCCCGCCCAACCTTTTCCTCTAAAGACAATCTTATTCATGCTACAAAAATAAATTATTTCGGTTTGTCTTACTATGTTGCGTGAGATTAGCTTAAGCAGTGAAAATATGTGCAAGAAGACAAAGATATATTTGAAGATAATGAATGAGAAAGATGAAATTGTCAGCATCCAGTGTCCTGCAAATATAACTGGCTATTAATATTTGCATGCTTCTGACTGTACCATTCCAGCAAGTGAAGACTTATACTTGGAAGCTGAGACACAAATATCTTACCTTACAGCATCGGTGCCACTAAAAACAAAGAATTTACACAAAAATAAATAAACAGGCAAATAATAATGATATTGACAACCACTGTAGTGATTTTCCACATTGGCATAAGATCATAACATCTGAAACAGGGTTACATATGACTGAATTGATATTACTGGTACTGCTTTTATTAAAATCCTGGAAGAGGGAACAGCAAATTCTGCCTTTGGCAGAATAAGAGATGCAATTAAAGACAAAGAAGTAGTCAGTCTGTCACTATCATTTCTATTAATAATAATAATAATAATAATAATGATACTTTTCTATTTTCTATTTTTCCTTTTTCTCGCTGTCTTCCTCTTTTCCCTATCACATGATTCTGTAAATGAACAATCTGGTGTATTTGTTTTAATAGCTTACTAATCTACACAGTACGTTTCTCTACCCTAGAGCGTAAGGAAGACACTCGGTTAAGAAATGGAAACAGAATTGAAAGAAGATGCTAATGAAAATAATGATAACGATAACAATATAAAAAATAAAATAGCAACAGTAATAATAGCTTTTTTTAGGCACAAGGCTATTGATCTGAGAAGAAGGGACTAGTTGTTCAAACCAACTGACATGTAAAAACATGAAAGAAAGTTATTCATCTCTGGTCCATTTTGATTGTCTCTTTCTCTGTCTCCTTGCTCTAGCTAATTTATATTTTTTAACCCTATAAGGACAATTGTTTCTCTGTATGCAGATTGTAAAGGTGGGGATAAACTGGAACAAGCAGAGATATGGGCTGAGATAGGGTAGTTCAGCAATATATTATCCACATACACATAGTGTATGAGCATGTGTTTATGTATATGGTATGTGGCTTAGTGGTTAGGGTAATCAACTCAAGATCAGAAGGTCACGAGTTCAATTCCTCACAGCATGTTGTTTCCTGGAGCAAGACACTTTATTTCACATTGCTCCTGTCCACTCAGCTGGCAAAAATGAGTAGTACCTGTAATTCAAAGGGCCAGCCTTATCACATTCTGTGTCATGCTGAATCTCCCTGAGAACTGTACTAAGGGCATGTGTGTCTGTGGTGTGCCCAGCCACTTGCAAGTCAATTTCATGAGAAGGGTGATCTGTTGACTGGATCAACTGAAACCTACATTGTTATTACTGATGGAGTGCCAGAAGTCTGGAGATCAACAGTTTCGGCATTTTTTGGCACTGAATAACATTGAAGCTAGCAGGGAATGCTCAGTTTCTATTCTTTTTTGGCCTGTACTATTTGCCTTATTATTATGCAGTCTCTACACCGAGCCAGTGCAGCATTAACCACTTCAACAATGCTGCAACTATTTTGTTCTGCCAGCTTGTAGAGGATTCTTCACTCTTAGCTTTGTTCTATATTTTTTTTCATGGAAACCATTAAGTCAACTATTTCTAGTTATAAATTAGATTTTTTAGCCTTCATATCAGCCATATCAGGCCCAAATATTCTATGCTTTTTTTTTGTTCAGATTGGTCAGATCCAGCTTCTTACATTTACCCTACATTGTCATTGTAAAATTAAACAATCATATCATTAAAATCTCAAAACTATGGGATAATTCACTATTAATTCAAAGCAATGTGATTAAATAAACATATAAGCATTTCATTTAACAGAATAATCTGAATGTTAAAGAGTTACAGGCTAATTCCATAAAACACAAGTTAAAAATGTGATATTAAAAATTATGACTAATTATCTGATATAATGGTCTTAAAAATGATTTAAAATAATTTGGTATAGTGTCTTGTATTCCATCTCTACTGCATTATATTCATCCCCTACTGTACTGAATATAAAGGTGGACCTAAATCGTTAATTATTTATTTATAGTAAACTAAGCATAGCCATTAAAAGTTAAATTGGTTTTCTTTGGTACTTTAGTTATCTGAAAACTGTGGTTTTGAAAAGTATACAAACTGTTGACTTTTCATTGAACAATTCAGCACATGGCCAGCCAGCTGGAACCTTCAATTTTACATAAATGATGCAAAAAAAGAAAAAAAAGAAAAGAAAAAAAAAGCCTAAAATGTCATCTGTTAAAATATCAAATAAATAAATAGAAACAAATCAACAAACATTATGAAAAACGTTTGAGTATCTTTGTCAACAGAAATTACCATAGGGCCAGCAATTTTGAGGCAGTGGGGGTGTGGGATAGTCAATTACATCGACTTCAGTGGTCAACTAGTACATATTTTATCAATCCCGAAAGGACGAACGGTAATGTTGATCCCCGCAGGATTTGAACTGGCATGCTAATGATTCTGTCAGCTCAATACCTCATATTTGAAAGTAATTTAGACCATTGTTTCTAATCAAGAAATTATTTTCCCAGTTCAGACTGCCAAGAAGTGTATTGTATCATTTTGCAATTGGATGGCATTTCAAGAAATACAACCTACACAACTTTCTTGAGTGTTTTCTAATGAAAAGAGCTTTAACGTTTCTAAATGCTACTTTATGCTTACCTGTCATGATCAAATGTTGGTACCCCTTTGATTTCTATAGCTTTACCTATAGACATACGATCAGCTATTTCACCAATGTATGGGATTCTCTGTGAAGAGGAAACAAAAATAATGACTTATACTCAAAGAATTTATTAATCACATATGTAAACTGTCAAACATATATACTAAGAGAAGGCAATTAAGAGAAGGCAATTAAGAGAAGGCAATTAAGATTATCTGAATTTCATAGTTTATGAAAGGTAAAATTAGTTAATTTATGAAAGGTAAAATCAGTTAATTTTAGCATAAATGAAATTAACTGAGCTGAGTGGCATGTAGACTCAGCTTGTGAACTCTTATTTCCAGAGTTAGACAGGCAGAGGCACTAGCGTAGCTGGAGAGTGGGGGGTGGGGTGGTCCATCCCAGGCGGTACACACTCTAGCTACGCTAGTGGGTGGAGGGATAGAAACAGTTGAGTGCTTGACTGAATACTTTACATTCTATAAAACATAAATCACTCATATTCATCACCAAGAGATACCCTCTGTATAAGAAAATAAAACAAAATTAAATTAGTGTTAACATGTTTAATGAAGGGTGCACCAAAAATTTGATTAGAAATAAGCACAATGATTCACATTATCTCAAACATTTTAATAAATATGGGGAACAACTCTTCATGTTCCAATTACACTAGCTTTTGCCAGCTATGCTTGAAACTTCATACTTACCAAAATAGTTACAAGAAAATCATTTAGAAGATGTTCAATATGGTACCTGAATAAGGTTTCAAAATTTCCAAATTTTTCGTAATAAAACTTCTACGATTAATTATTAATTATTGTTTTATCATGCAGAAGGTGTCTGAGTAACTAATGAGCCATTTATGATGGTGCCTGAGTAACATTCTTGGAGATTTGGCTTTAAAAATAGTTTAACTTCTAATACCTATTCACGTACAATTTATTAGATCTACTTAGTGATTCTTTGATGGCTATGATGTGGTCTATGCTTCACCAAGGAAGTCTAATAGGACTAAGCAATGTCTGAAGAGGTCTTCCTTACTTGTTGAAATGATTAAAATAATATTAGGTACTGAAGTACTGTTGTCTTTTCTTCACCACATAACCATCTCTAATTATACTTCTGACACTGACAACATTAAGTATGTTAATACTGATTAAACTCACTGTATTAAGTTTTGTTTCTCAACATTCTGAGTTTGAATTCTTGAAGTATTAATTATATCTGTCATAATTTCAACAAAAACTAGCGTAGTTTGACTCACTCCACTTATCTGTAAATAATTGCAAAGGCAAGATAGAACCTAAACAGGAGTCAGTGACATTGTGTAACAAACATGTGTATATTGGCTGATTCAGTTCCATTCTTTTAGGAGTCAAGGACAAGAAGTTTGTATAGCAGACATAATCACCAACTAATGTTTCTACCACCAAAATGTCACAATGGACTGGATGTTTATATATTTTTTTTACCTTACTTTCACTTATCTGGTGCCATACATTAACATATG
>NC_068983.1:141657247-141665502 GCF_001194135.2 Octopus bimaculoides | reverse complement strand
CATATGCATATACACAGATATATTTACAACATATGCACATACAAGCATGTGCACATATGATGCAGAAACATGCCTGTGTATGCACACTTAAATAGATATTCACTGACATGTATTTAGGTTTGTATACTTTGAAACTTGCAATTTGAAAACCAGAGTCTAAGAGAATTTTGTGTACAAAGTATTGTTACAAAATGTGTACATACCAAGAGAGCTGAAAACAGATGTATATACAGCAAATAAGTCTATAAAAAGTATATACATACCAAGGAATCCCTCATGATCATTTCATATAGTTCCACACCGTCACCAATGGCCAAGTAGTTGACATTTTCATATGACATTCGATGGTAGAAGTTCAGGAAATGAGTGCCATTGACATAGACCTGGAAATTTTACAATCACAAGACAACAATTTCAAGTAGAGGTATGCAGTAATTCAGATAATTGATCTTTCATCCTACTGGGGATTGATAAAATAGGTATCAGTCAAATAGTAAGGTTTATATAATCAACTCTTTCTCTTTACCAGTATAAGTTACCTTGTGTATCACCACTGTCAAAATCCTTATCACATACCTGTTTTTCATGCTGGCATGGTTTGGACAGACTATTACAGTCTGAATCAGTTTTAATTTGGAGGTACTGTCCTCCTAAATAAGTTAGAGGACCATACTGTACCCACATATTCCATTTTTCAAATGGTTTCTATGGCTTAATGTCCTTTCTAATACCAACTATTTTATAGAGTATAGTGGGAGAATTTTATAGTTCTACCACAACTAGAAGAGTTTCATGTCCTTAGCAGGACTGAAAAGTCTTCTCAACAAAATAGTCTTGACTCATTTGACATTCAGTTTACAGAGGGTACTGGAGGCATTTTATTGTGACGCTAGCACAAGTTTTGATGCCTTGTATCATGCAAGACTAAAAGGTATTAACTATTCTACATTATCTCTATGAATTCAAAGCAGCATATCTAAAAGGGTGAATAAAAGAAAGAATAATAATAGAAAGCAAACTAAGGTGAGAGGGTGAAAGAAGTGACTCAACAGTAAGGGCAATGATGGCAGATGTCTAATAAATAGAACCAATCAACCATTGAGGAATTCCACTTCATTGATTATGACTTGTTGACCAAATGACAAGCATTTAATGTTTAGGTATTTAGTTCAGACAATGTGTATGGATTAGTTAATGAGATGCCAGACAATCAGTAAAGAGGCCAGTGGCCAAGACACTCATCTCACAATCATAAGTCTACCAGGCTTCAAAAAGTTTGTTAGGTTTACAGTGTTGACTTCAGATGCTCCCACAAGTTTCCTGTAATAGATTGGTGGCATAAACAGAGGAATATGTGGCTCGCTTTCACTTAAGACAACAGAAACTAGAGTTAAGACATGGTCCAGTTCTTGTTACTTAATCCCAGCTCAGCCTGAATTAAGCTGGTCTATGATCAGAGGCATTCAGTCATGATATCTAATTTTCATGTGTATCTGATTTTGCATTGTCTAACATGTTTTCCTTGCTTTAAGTTGGGCATGGCATGAAATAATTTATTTGCTATTTCTAGCAGGTTAAGCCACCATGTAGGGATTCTCTTGTTTGCTCACTAAGACCTAATCATTGATTGAAATCATAGAAAAGCTGACTGAATATCTTCTACAACAATGAATGAAATAAGTAATCAAGTTTATTAGTGCTTACTTTAAAGGCATCTTCATCAGCAACAATGCATAGAGTGAAACGTTGTCTTTCAAAGAAAGGAAAATTCTCAGTTTCCCTCACTTCATCACCCCATCCTTCATCATATGAGTTACAAACAACAGTGGCATCCCCAATTCGAGGGTTGAAATGGAAAGCAATGCTACTGCCGTCATAGTCAGTGGTGAAGTTGATGTGAAAACTGAAAGAAAAGACAATGGCAGATATGGCAATATGTAACAATAAAACAAGATTATCACTTTCAAAATTCAAGTAGGAAACTTCAAGTCAATGGTGGATCCTTCTCCATGATCACTCAACTAGTGAATATTTAATCAAATCTCCTTTGAATCATATTTTATGATTTTAATAATGGAAACATAAATTGTATAGTAACAGAAATTGGTAGACAGAAATTGAAAGATGCTGTCACACACACATGTCTGTGTGTATATGTACGTCTGTATGTGTGTGTGTGTGTGTGCCTATCCCCTCCCTTTGGTTTCATGTGATAATCGTAAATAAGTGTCACTATCAGGCAGGCAGTGTCCTTTGTTTCCAATCTTCCATAAAAACACGTCTGGTCATTGGGAATATTATCTTCCTTGGACACAGGTGAGAGTTGATGACGGGATGGGAATCTGGCTGTAAAACATCCACCTCAACAATTTCTGTCTGACCCATGCAAGTATAGAAAAGTAGACTTTAAACAATGATGATGAAATCTAGGAAAACAATCTTTACTAACAGAAATTCTTTTGCATTACTTTTAAAATTAAATCATTCAAATTTTCTAATTTGTGTTCTTGTACCAGTCACTCTTCACAGCTATTACTTTTGGTCAAAGACCTTCCTTCTTTTTTTAAAACAAATGTTTAATATGGATATATATGGTATTTGAATTTTTATAAAGTAGAATTTGATTTACAATTAGTAAGAATATCAAATTTTCAAAGGGAAAAAAATTTACATTTATAAACTGATGAAATAGAAAATCCAGGAAAATTAGAAGTGGTCAGTAATGGCAAATAATAAATTTTAAAAGTGTGGAAAGTGGAATGAATTATTTTACTATGAGGAAGAGGAGTAGTTTAAAATTTCCAGCAGGATACTTCAAAGATAATGATAATATGAAATAAACAGGATTGGTTATGTTGTTATGCAAAGTAAGGACATTCTACATTGCTATTTTACATCAAAATTTTAAACTATGATGGTGGGTTGCATTTTTCTTGTTTTGAACATTTGAATATTTCTAGAGCTGTTTTTTTGTACTGCTTGATACCTTCCCTTGATACTAATTACTAGACTGGGAAAGTGAAACCTGCATGTCATTCAGGCATAGCATCATTACTCCAGCAGAGTATTAGTTCACAGAATGCAATGGCTGAGGTGGGTAATAGTAATAATAGTTTTTTATTCACTTTAGTCATTGGACTGTGGTCATGCTGGGGCAAAATTGTAAACTGTAGATCCACAATAGAATTTTAAGGGCCCTTGAAAAATTTTGCTTTAGATGAATGTATTGGTGTATATTGCAAGAAATAGCTCAGCTTCTTTCTCTAACATTTTACATACTTCAGCCTACACAAGTTAATGTGTGAAAAACAAAATAGGAATTTTGAAAGAAGTTTCTGTAAAACAAGTTTTTAAACATCGAATGGCTATGGGGTCCACCAAAATAAAATAGTAACCAAAGGGGTCCATAGATAAAATGTGGTTGAGAACCCCTGATTAAGAGTTTCTGAGATTAGTGTGAGGTTCTAAGACGATCTAGCCTGAATGCTTTTGCAGACTCAGCTCTGCAAAAGGCACCCCAAGTTACTAGGTGTTGGTGTTAGACAAGTATACTCCTCAAGAACCGGAATGATTTCTCTGATGGATTTCAATACTGTTTCAAGCCAACAAATTTCATTGACAAGGTCCTCTGAAAACATATAGTCCAGTGGGATTGAACTCAAAACTTTAATTGCACAGCTATACCTGTGACAATAGCAGGGTAGTAGCAGCAGCAGCATTAGCAGCAGTTAAAAACTAAGTCATAAACAAAGTACACTATCTGCTGATGAAATGAAATTAACTTTGTACAAAGGTCTATCGAATTTAAAGAGAACTGTTGATAATTTATACTAAGTAAAATAAAAACAATAGGTATTAAAAATCAGTAAAAAAAAAAGTGCTTGAGAAACAATTTTGTCTGAATCACCGAACACTCTTTCCAAAGCTTGTGATATTTTTACTTTTATCTTATCATTAAAACTTAGTCATTTCCTCAACTAAAAACTGACTCTTAAACAAACAAGAGAGTCTCAACACTGGTTTATTCAGTATGCTAGAAATAACACTGACATCTCTCATTGGCCAAGGGAGTGCTTGTATGCATTAACTAACAAGTCAGATAGTGCATCAAGAATAACATTATCTAATGTGTTCTTTTCAAGACAGTAAAGTGTGATTTGAGGGATATTTGGTTTCTTATTTCTAGGAGGTTGATCAGCTGCTTAGAGTCTTCTTCATCGGCTCATAATATAAATAATAACATTACTTGCTGAGAGATGGCAAACAGAAACATGTCATTCTAAGAAGAATCTAAAAATGTGGTAGTTAAGATATGTATGGGCCAGATGTGAACAATAACCTATAAAATTAGACTTTGTCACATGTTGAAGCCTTATTTGTTGATATAAGAGGAATTAATTGTTTAAAAAGAATATCAATGTTAGTGATTGTTAGCATCTAAAAATGTAGCTCTCCAGATTAATAGTTTGTTGGATTGTCATTCAAATGAAAAAGAAAAAAAAAAGATTCCGATCATATCTGTTACACTTATACCAACAACCCACACATTTAAATCCAACTATTCTAATTCTCTTCTGTATATTCACCACATATTAAATATTATAAAAAAAACCACAAATATTAGCAGATTTTTGATGTTCTGTTTTAAATATTTTCATCTCTACTTGCCTTAATTTTCAATGAGGATGGAAGCAATAATTAACCAAAGCAACTTTTTAAGTACTTATTTTACAAAACTTTAACCTTACTTCGTTATTCTCTTATTTAGCAAGCTTGGTAAAAAATCTATGTTTTATTGAAGAGGTCTAAAACGACTGAAACATAACTTGAGTTGTCTCACATATTTACGAAAAAAATTAATAGCTACTGAGCTTATGTCCTCATCTCTTCACTGCATTAATTTTCTAATTGTATTTTGGACACACACTATTAGATCTATCAACTCCATACTAAACTATAAACCACTGTCATAAATAGTTATGTGTATAGTTTAATACTGTAAAAAAACGCAAGAGTACTGAGCTTGCAGTACTGAGTTCAATTTCTCTTATAAGTCTGCTAAATCTTCAATGATCTTTATGTAGTTGGGTAAGTTTGTTTGATTGTTTTTTCATTCATTTTACATTCATTTTTCAATGTTAGTATGGGCCATATTACTGAGACATTGTTTTTACAGTTGAATGTCTTTTCCATTTGCTAACCTTCATCTATTTTTCAAGTATGGGGGTTTTAATTCTATTTGCCTTTGAAAACACAGAGCCACTAGAAAATATTTTGAGGAAAAGTCAGCAAGTATCCCAATCACAAATTTTTACAGAAGAGCAAAATATAAACAGACACCCTCTATCCACACACTATGGGCTTCGTACAGTTTCTTATTTCTTTATTGCCCACAAGGGGCGAAACATAGAGGGGACAAACAAGGACAGACAAAGGGATTAAGCCAATTACATCAACCCCAGTGCATAACTGGTACTTAATTTATCGACCCCAGAAGGATGAAGGGTAAAGTCAGCCTCGGCAGAATTTGAACTCAGAACGTAACGGCAGACGAAATACTGCTAAGCATTTCACCCGGCACGCTAACGTTTCTGCCAGCTTGCCTGCCACCTTACAGTTTCTATCAATTTTGTATAAGTTTCTATCAACCATTGGTTGGCTTGTGGCTGTAGTAGATGAGACTTGCCCAAGGTGCTGTGTAGAATGACTGAGCCTGAAACCATGTGGTTGTGAAGCAAGCTTCTTAATTGCATAGTCATGTACGACTATGAAATGAAGATTTGTCAAAAGCCATTATTCAGCTCAGGCCATCCCTCACCAAACAGACTTAGGATCAATGTCATCCCAGCTGCTACTGTGACCATTCCATCTTTTCAAGGGTGTGTTGGGCAGCATTATTAATGTATCCTTTTCTTTTCTCAGATGGTAGGATATGCTTTGAGGTAGGTTTGTATGTTATCACTAATCTAATAGGTCTAGCAACTCCACCTTTCTCACATGCCATACCTCTCATACAAACAAAAGAGTACGTAACATAGTAACAAAGGTATCTAGAATGTTTATATTGAACATCATTCTGAGCCAACAAAGGAATCTCTGTGTGGTCACTGGAGCTATGAGAAATAACAGCCAAATCTCTCACACTACACCCTACTGGCCTACAAAAATTGGAAAATGTATGGGAACTCCTGACAAGATGGCATAGTTGCAGAATGTTTTTGATCACAATTTTAATTAGTCAGAGATGATTTGGGATTAACAAAAATTCACAGTAACAAATCTTGATATTTCAATATCAAATGTTAAAGAAAGCAAGATAAGATTTTATAAATATTATTACAAAAAAAAAAAAAAAAAATTAAAACAAAACAGAAGTGTTTTTACTATTAATATATAACATTTAACATTTACATCTCCAGATGTAAAAAAAGTTCTACTTTTCTAGATTTGATTATGGTAGTGTGCTGGGGTGGAAATTTACATTTTTATTTTTGCTAATTATTCTTTACTTTTTAAAGCTAAAAGTTAAATGTTCAAAGAAATAAAAGTAGAATAACAATACGTCAAGTTTATTATTTGTTTCTGAAAATCAAATGGAAATTGTAGTTGTGATCCCCATGCCGGTGGCACATAAAAAGCACCATCTGAACGTGGTCGATTTCAGTGCTGCCTTGACTGACTTTTGTGCCGGTGACACATAAAAAGCACTAACTGATCATGGTCATTGCCTGGTGCAGCCTCCTGGCTTCCCAGATACCAGTCGATCCATCCAACCCATGCTAGCATGGAAAACGGACGTTAAACGATGATGATGATTCCTTGGCAAGTTAATAAAAAAACAAGTGCTTCACTGATGCTAAACTTGTCTCGAAGCAACATTAAAATTATGTCCTACAACCTTCTGGGAAGGAGGAAAAAATTGAAGGATTTGAGGATATTTATGCATAAATACATGTAGCTTGGTGTGAGAGAGAGAGAGAAAGAGAGAGTGAGAGAGAGAGAGAGAGAGAGAAAGAGAGAGAATGAGTGATTAGGCATGAGTGTAATATCTGGAGTGCTCTTGATTGTGAGTCTCTTGGCTCAGGTTGAGCAAAAGCTGGGAAGTCTTTATGTGGTCATCTGACATAGTGGAGATGGCAGTTGTGTCACTCTTAGGCCACATCTCTGCTGTTATGAGAGATACCAAAATGTACTGGACAATGGTGTAGTTCTTGATATACAAAAAGACCGGATGGTCACATCTAGAATTCTTTTGATCATACGTCTGCTTGATCAGAGATGACTTGCGGGCTAAACAACAACAAAAGTATAAAGTGTCTAGAAAAGAGGAAGCCAACAGCTACGACTTCATTATTTAACACTTTAGCATTTAAGCCAGCCTTTCCAGGCCTAAATATTCTACCTGTTTATGTTCAAACTGACCGAATGAAGTCACTCACTCCTATCCTACAATGTCATTTTAAAAATAAACAATCTCATAATTGAAATCCCAAAGCTACGAGATAATGCATGATTAATTCAAAATGTGAATAAGTAAGCATTACATTTGACAGAGTAATTTGAATGCTGAAGGGTTAAACTAATATCTATGAAATACCAAAGTTAAGATTGTGAGTTGAAACTGAAATAATTTCAATGCCGAATAGTCATGATAACTATTTGAAACACTCACCTACCATTATATTAACTTTATTTTGTAATAATTGACATTTGTGACCAGGTTGGAGACATACAACAAAACATTTATAACACATGATAATAAAAAGTTGTTCAGTCAATCAAACTATTGTTAAATTAGTGTATAAGTGGTTGAGTATTCCACAATCACAAACAGACAATATAGTTATGCAGAATCAGTATGACACAATATTTAACAAGGCTGAGACAATCCATTTGACAGGTTTTTCATTTTTGGTCTATCCTATTTCATTTACAAGGCTTCATCAATTAGAAGCTGTTGTAGAAAGATGCCGAAGATGCTGAGCTGTAGGATTGAACCTGGAACTTCATGACTGCAAAGTAAACTTATCAACTATTCAGTTACATTTGAAACCACATTTTATCTCGTGATAGCATGTATGTATTTTAAGTAGCCATCATGGTTCTTCTACGATGTAATTACTGGGACAATTATCATATTACAACTGATGGAGACTATGATGGATATTCTTAAGTGTGTGTGTGGGGTTGGGGTTGTGGGGTGGGGGTGGTGGTGTAGATGTGTGGATGTAGGTGTGTGGGTGGAGGATAAAGTA
>NC_068983.1:141653921-141656986 GCF_001194135.2 Octopus bimaculoides | reverse complement strand
TATATATATATATATATATGTGTGTGTGTCTGTGTGTGTGTGTGTGTGCGTATAATATACACAAACACGATTTCATATAGTTGCTATGGCTATATATCAACCTGTTAAGAACTGTTCTTCCCATACCACTATCACTACAACATTCTTTCCTCACATTTACTGCTCATTCCAAAAGGTAAATATCATTAGTTAGCAAACTGTCTATACAATCTACTGCTACATCCAAACTCTTTCACTTTATGCTGCTGGGTAAGTTAGGGAGTAAAGGTAAGAGTGTGATAACATAGATGTAGATGTGTGCTTGTAGGTGTGTGTTTAATATAACAAATAAAAAGAAATTGTGGTATCCACCCAATAATTAGTTACTTTTTTTTCTTTTTCATATATTTTTCTATTTTATTATTTTTTACTTTCAGAAGAATGATCGAGTGATTAACAGACTTAACAACAATCATTTGGCTCTCAAAGAGAATGCTAAAGAATAAAGGTTGATATCTTCATAGCAGGTCTGAAATAAAGTACTGACAGGGTGTCATTTGGTTTCACACTACCACTGAACTCCTCAGGCATCTTTAGCAAAGTCCATTCTTCACTCTGTTGCAAGCATGTGGGTTAAATTGTCAGTCTGAGGATACCTTTTTCTCTCGCTTTCAGTCTTAGATGTTCTGTAAAAGTCATGAGCACTGATCTTTATGCTTGACCAAGAGATAATAAAAGTTTAAAAAACCCCTGTATTTTACAGAAGAACTGAAAAGTGCAAGTCATTTGCTGATTTATTATAAAGCTCTGATACTTTCAGATTAATTCTTATACAATATATTGTAAAATTCTTATATGGAGGTGCAATGGCCCAGTGGTTAGGGCAGTGGACTCGCGGTCATAGGATCGCGGTTTCGATTCCCAGACCGGGAGCGAAAACACCTAAAGCTCCACAAGGCTCCGGTAGAGGATGGTGGCGAACCCTGCTGTACTCTTTCACCACAACTTTCTCTCGCTCTTACTTCCTGTTTCTGTTGTGCCTGTAATTCAAAGGGTCAGCCTTGTCACACTGAATATCCCCGAGAACTATGTTAAGGGTACACGTGTCTGTGGAGTGCTCAGCCACTTGCACGTTAATTTCACGAGCAGGCTGTTCCGTTGGTCAGATCAACTGGAACCCTCGGCATCGTAAGTGACGGAGTGCCAACAACAACAATTGACTCACTCAGTTCAACACCTATTCCTGAGTTTAATAACAGCTTTTTAGTTTTTATAAGAATGGTCCCTATTTTAAAACTTTTTTAAACCTATTTTTAAACTTTTAAACATAAGTATATATGATATGATAAACAGCCAATTGTCTCCAAATTATCTTCCTAGTTAGCTCAAGTAGTAAGACAATTGTTTCTTGTGGCTCTTGTTTTGCCTATATCCTGGTCAGACAAACCTATGATAAAACGCATTTCATAACATTGTCCTTTTTGTATATAACGTCTGGAATATTTTTCTTTTTCAAGATTGTGGTGTGTGGTCTGAGTGTTATTTTGTTGCTATATTTAGAATGTTGAACAATCACATAAAGGCTACTTCATTGACTTGTTCTGACCTGTGTAGGTTTTATTTATAACTGCTATTCCCAATTTCCCCTTAATTTTGACCCAGTTGTAAACTAGCAGGACAACAAATAATGAATTGTATGCAAATAGACAAGCACATGTCTCATGAGAGAACAAAAAAAAAAAAATACAGCAAACATGAAATCAATAGAAATTGGGCAGAAAATATAACTAAGCAGACTGAATACTCAGAATATATTGTAAAAATATGAGAATTTTCACTCTTATAAGGAAATAACAATTATTTTCAGTGAACACAGGTGGCATAGAAATAAAAGAACTGTGATTAAAATGACAACGTATAATTACCCATCACATCCATCTTGAGCAAAACCACTGAATATGAATTGTTTTCCTGCTCTTACACCTCCGGTGATATGGTGGACAGATGGTGTGGGCTGAAACAAGATATAAATATATCAGATGTTATATACAGTTTAATGATAACAAATTCATATATATTTCTTCCAACTTAAACTATAAGATGTCCCTGTACATTGCTGTTCACAATGTGCTATCATTCTTCTCTTACAGTGCTCCTTTTCCATCTGGGCTTGCATTGTTTGACTAAATCATCATCTTATTATCTTGGGAAAGAGACAGATGTTTTCTAAATGGTCTCTTCCAATCTCATGGATACCACTAGACAGGTTGTGAGTGGAAAATTATATTTAATCCTTTGAAATCATGACCATAATGGATTGAGTATTCATTTTCGCTAATGAAAATTACTCTTAAAAGGCACAAGAGAGACAACTCTGAAAATATTTCTGTTGAGTAAAATTAAAAGAAGATATGCAAGGGAAACTAGTTTTGATTAAAGCTACTGAATTTTCTTATCATGGTTATAATTTCAATTGAAAATTATTTTTGGTTGATACATTGAATGCAGCATCTGCATGTAACTACAAGTTTGTGCAAAAATCATTTTCCAAAAATCATTTTTCGAGCGAGATCGTTGCCGGTGCCCCTGGACTGGCTCATGTGCGGGTGACACATGAAATCGTTCGAGCGGGATCATTGCCAGTGCCCCTCGACTGGCTCATGTGCGGGCGACACATGATATCTTTCGAGCGACTTCGTTGCCAGTGCCCCTGGACTGGCCCTTGTGCAGGTGACACATGAAATGTTTCGAGCGGCATCGCTGCCAGTGCCCCTGGACTGGCTCATGTGTGGGCGACACATGAAATCTTTCAAGCGGGATCGTTGCCAGTGCCCCTGGACTGGCTCTTGTGTGGGTGGCACATAAAAGACACCATTTCGAGCGTGGCCATTTTCGTGCGGGTGACACGTAAAAGCACCCACTACACTCTCTGAGTGGTTGGCGTTAGGAAGGGCATCCAGCTGTAGAAACTCTGCCAAATTAGATTGGAGCCTGGTGTTGCCATCCGGTTTCACCAGTCCTCAGTCAAATCGTCCAACCCATACTAGCATGGAAGGCGGACGTTAAACGATGATGATGATGATGAA
>NC_068983.1:141651589-141653216 GCF_001194135.2 Octopus bimaculoides | reverse complement strand
ACACACACACATATATATATATATTTATACCGCCTGACTGGCCTTTGTAGGGTTTTCGAGCGAGATCGTTGCCAGTGCCCCTGGACTGGCTCTTGTGTGGGTGGCACATAAAAGACACCATTTCGAGCGTGGCCATTTTCGTGCGGGTGACACGTAAAAGCACCCACTACACTCTCTGAGTGGTTGGCGTTAGGAAGGGCATCCAGCTGTAGAAACTCTGCCAAATTAGATTGGAGCCTGGTGTTGCCATCCGGTTTCACCAGTCCTCAGTCAAATCGTCCAACCCATACTAGCATGGAAGGCGGACGTTAAACGATGATGATGATGATGAATGTCAGTGTGTGTGTGCACATGCATGCATGAGTGCATGCATGTGCATGTATGCATGTGTGAATGTGTGTGTTTTGTGTTAAAAATAAGTGAGAGAAATCACTAGATGTTGAGTATATTTATTTGCAGATATCTATTAACAAATATTAATTTTTTTTTCTTATCCAACAAAGGACCACACATACACACAAGAGTTTAATAATTTTGGTTTGCAGTCAGAACATCTTGGATTTGATCCTACCATATGGCATGGTTTGCAATTCTTTTATTATAGCATCAGTTCAACCCAAACCTAGTGAGTAAAATTGGGGCGACTGAAATTATTTAGAAGTCTGCAGCTATAATTTAATGTTGCATTTATTCACATTAATTCTATTTGAAAATTAAATTAAGAGGAAGCATAAAATTGGAATACTAATGAGTAGAGTAATTCAGTCAATTGAAAAAATGGCTGCCAGGAAGATTATCATAAATCATCATCATCAAGATTGTTGTTTAATGTCTGCTTTCCATGCTGGCATGATTGGCCGGTTTGACTGAGGAGTGGCAAGCAAGGAAGCTGCACCAGGCTCAAATCTGATTTGGCAAGGTTTCTACAGCCGAATGCTCTTCCTAATGCCAACTACTCTGAGAGTGTAGTAGGTGCTTTTTATGTGCCATCGGCATGGGAGCCAGTCAGGCAGCACTGGCATTGACCACACTCAAATGGTGCTTTTTACATGCAACTGGCATAGAAGCCAAGTCTGGTGGCACTGGCATCGGTCATGCTCGAATGGTGCTTTTTATGTGCAACTAGTACGGACAAAATGGACTGAGTGGAACAAGAGGAGACATGTGGGATAAAGAGTTGTTGAAGAGGTCATAGGATGTGTGATGAAAGCACTTTGGCAAAGAAACAAAAATAAGCTGAAGTAAAAACCAAACAGAGTGTATGTGTTTAATTTAATTGGCAAAATATGACTATCCCCATGTATAATATACATATTTAGTCATAGGGATTCAGAGAATCAAACAGACCTTACATTAAGCTCTAGAGTTGATGTTTTCAATCACCATGGATCTATACCCTTCTATATATGGGTATGCACACATGTATATATGTGTTTATATATGTTTGTATATGTATATTTTATAGGTGTGTTAATATTGATGTAACAACTATCATATAACTAACAAGATTATAAAACAACTGTAAATGTATGGAATAAACATCTACTCTCTCACATGACTTCTCTCATTTCTGATGTGTGTGTGTGTGTGTGTGTGTGTGTGTGCATATATATATATATATATATAT
>NC_068983.1:141635223-141651579 GCF_001194135.2 Octopus bimaculoides | reverse complement strand
ATATACATACATACATACACACATACACACACACACACACTAGCATGTAAAGACAAAGTATTGGGATAATAATTAGGCCTGAGGAGTGCAATGAAAAGGTAAACAAAAAGATAGAAGAGGGGTAATTTAATGTGCAAAAAGAGTTGGTAGTTCTCGACTGAAAAGGATTATATATATATATATATATATATATATATATATGTATATGTATGTGCATGTATATGTTTGTGTGTCTGTGTTTGTCCCCCCAACATCACTTGGTGTGTGCGGTTCGGCAAAAGAGACCGATAGAATAAGTACTAGGCTTACAAAGAATAAGTCCCGGGGTCGATTTGCTCGACTAAAGGCGGTGCTCCAGCATGGCCGCAGTCAAACGACTGAAACAAGCAAAAGAGTAAAGAGCTAGTAGATGTTTCTGCTATAAGATGCAGTGCACTCAGATCTGAGTGCTTGCGAATCACCCTATAGCTTCCTCAGTGCTTCTAACATGAAGTATAAGGTAATGAAGATCATTGCATAATTTCCTGTTCCTTTTACATTTAATTAAATTACATAGGGAAACGGATGTTGATGATGATGATGATCTTTATTTACTCTTGTTTGTTAAGATCATAAGTCAGTACTAAAACAATTGCGTCAGGATAAATTCATTTTAGTTAATTTAATGTTTTATTCCGTTTGATTTTATTGTCACCATTCTATAAAAAGTCTTGTTATAGATAAATGATCTGATCACTGATACTGTTTTCTTATGTCTTTACAAGGCTTCAATAATTACTACACAAACTATAAATTATAATACGTGTTAGTTTTTTTTTTCTTCTTGCAACACTCTTTGAATACCATGATCTCTATCATGTGAGAGAGCTACTTACTCTTAATCATCAGCAAGATTAATTACAGTATGTAAACTACTCCAAGTTTATGTCAAAGCTTGAATTCTTTACCATTTCATGCTGATACGATTGGTTTTAAGCCTGCTCAGTAAACTACTGTTTAGAAGCTATTTATAGGTTGCATTTAGCCTATAAAAATTGCATAATTTTCCAATCTTAAATGATCTGAAGATGTCAAATATTTAAATTTTTGAGTAAATCTGGATTTAACTCTAGTTCTTGCAAAGTCATGATGTTAAAGTATAATTATTCTGAGAATAGTCCTTGTTCTTAAAAGAAGCAGACCCAGGATACCTTCAACTAAATTTATTAACACCCATATCAGTATCTCAATGAATAATGACATCATCAACTCTACCAGCTTTAAGGGATGGGATTTATGCAGTTTAAGCCCCCAATAAAGATATAAGCAGTGTAAGCAAAATAGCAGCAACCAAAGATGGATTAAACATTGGTTGTAAACTGTTCAGTGGGACATTATTTCTAGTAAGTGATCAACACACATACACTAACATAAACCTTTAGGTGTTTAGTACTAGCCCTTTAAATATAAAGTAAGTGTGAAGCAAATACCCTAGATAGGGCTGAAACAATTTAACCAACCAGTACGTTGTTAAGAAATCTTCAGTTTGATAAATGTGATAAATTGCTTGTCATTTGACAAACTTCCACTTTGTTATTTGCTTGATGCAATCATTCAAAGAAAATGCCTGTCCTTAATCACAAATATTCCATAGGAAATAAATTACTTTACAAAAGACCATCCCCAAAATAAGATAATACTAAAGCAATACAATGGGAATGTCTGATAGATGTTGTAAATGATAACAGGGCTCACAGTAAACAAGACACAGGCAAGTTACTAGGCAATAGTTATAGGTGGGTGGTGCATTAAAAGGGTAAGAAATCACCTGTGTTTTGTAATTGTTGCTGTTCGTATCTATTTAGAATCTCATTGAGATTTTAAGACCATATCATGTTAAAGTGTATAAAATATGGGGATATGTTGCTATATATCAATATATGGACATGCTAAGTTCATACCAATTTGGTCATTATTGTCAATTGTTTGTCTCAATATATTTTTGTTAGTAGCATATTTGATGGACAATTAGTACCATAGTTAAGACAGTTAACTAATTTAAAGACTCATATATACAGCCTAGACATATTAAGCAAGGGCATATGCATCTAAATTTAAGAACCTATCAGTCACATTATGAAAGGTTGCTAGGATAGTTTAAATCAAGTGATTCCATGGAATTAGCTTTAAATAAAAAGCTGCATAGACAACAGTACATTTGTTACAAGTAGGTGTCTTGACAAACATAACACTTATTATGTTATATTTGATTAAGTTATATTAGATTAACATAAGTAAATATTTGATGTGTCATGCATAGATCTCTGAGAATGAAAATCATGAAGAAAAATTTCAATTAAATCACGTAATATTTCTCCTCTTCATACTTCTTTCATACTAATTTGATTTTTACTGATACAGAGTACCATGTTCTTTCATGTTGTAATTATGTCTTGCATCAGGTTTTGATAACGTTCACTGTAGAAGTCAGTGAAAGAAATTATGTATTCATCATCATCATCGTCGCTTAACGTCTGCTTTCCATGCAGGCATGGGTCGGACGGTTTGACTGAGGACTGGTGAGCCAGAGGCTGCACCAGGCTCCAATCTGATCTGGCAAAGTTTCTACAGCTAGATGCCCTTCCTAACACCAACCACTCTGAGAGTGTAGTTGGTGCTTTTACATGACACTGGCCAGTGAGGCAGTTCTGGCAACAACCATGCTCAAATGTTGTTTTTCACGTGCCACCAGCACATGTGCCAGTAAGGTGTATTTAATATAATTTGTTTTAGCAACTGAATTTTCTTAAAAATTTTTTTATTTTTATTTAAACTTGAATCACACAATGTGATTGATTCACAGTAAAGATGGGACCTCATTATGTAAATTGGTTCACCATTAAGATCTGACCTCATCATGTAAACCAGTCAACTTATCATGTGATTTCATTAACATGAACCTGTCCACTAAGATGAGATCTTATGATGTGTATTGGTCTAATATTTGATATGAATTATTTCACAATACAGATGAGCTGATATGAAGATCTGAGGCTGCATCAACTCCTACCACTATACTCTTGGTTTCCATGAAGCTGAATCATGCAACTATAAATAGTTTCATTTTGGATGACAAACAAGTTTTAATTAAAAAAAAAAATTTTGGTTACTGTACCAGAAGGCTGAGATCTTTATAAAGAAATTCACTTGCCTGTTCAGCCTTTTAGGTGTGTAAGTGGTGTGTGTACATCTGTTAGTACACACACCACTAAATTATGTTAGTAGTGAACTTGTTAAAATTTGATACTTACAAAGTCAGTGTGACTGTAAGACATGGCTGGTTCTGGATTTGATTCTGGTTTCGATTCTGGTTTCGATTCTGGTTTCGATTCTGGTTTCGATTCTGGTTTCGATTCTGGTTTCGATTCTGGTTCTGATTCCGGTTCAGGCTCAGGTTTTTTAGGACCTTTTTTCTTGACAAAACCAAAATCAACTGAAAATATCAGAAAATTAATATAAAATTTATGACACATTTGAGACGAAAATTAGGAGAAATAGAAGAGATTTGGTGTAATTGCAGTCAGTGTTTTTGTTTCATTCTACTCAAATTCCTCAGAAGCTGACAGCATAAATAACAGTAATATGCTGTGTTCAATGCAATCAATGAGAAGTCTTCTCTTCGACATTTGTCCTTGCACCTGAATATAATTTTATTACTGACTGAACAGTTTGTATATCATCTAAATCAATAATAATTTTAAATTTTGGTATAAATCCAGTAATTTTGGGGGAGGGATGAGTCAGTTACATCAGCCCCAGTACTCAACTGGCACTTATTTTATCAATCTTGAAAGGATGAAAGGCAAGGTCGACCCTGGCAGAATTTTTAATTGTAATAATAATAGTAATAATAATGAGAATAATAATCCTTTCTACAAAACCTAAAATTTTTAAGGCAGGGACTAGTCAATTACATTGATCCCAGTACTCAACTGGTATTTATTTTATCAACCCTGAAAGATGAATGAAAGTTGACCTTTGAGATCAGAATATAAAGACAGATGAAATGTCTTTAAGCATTTTGTCGAGCATGCCAACAATTCTGCCAGCAAATAATAATAATAATAATGATAATGATGATGATGAGGATGATGACGATGAGCTTATTGTATATAATACTCAGATGCACAACTTGTCAGAAAAAGGATGAAAGAGGGACCAGAAAGCAGCAATAAGTCTATCAAAAAGTCAAGTAAAGAAAGACAGCAAAAGCTAGAAGTGTATGCATGGTACACAAAATAAAACATAAAATGACTGAAAAGATAACAGTTGAAGAGCCATAAAAGAGTAAATGTGCTTTGGTATTTGGTTAAAAGATCATTAAAATAAGAACTAGACTGAAATAAGTACAGGAGTTGATATGATTGATAAACATTTTAGAAGACTGTACTATGCTATGACTACAGTCTAATGAATGAAACCACAAAAATATAACATATGTACATTACAGTATAAATTCACTAGACTGTTCTTACAGTGTTAGAGAGTAAATTTTTACTTAAGTTTTGAACCATGTTAATTTAAAATTATGTTGATTGATTTAATATTTCTAAGCTAGCATGAAAGAGAGTGGGTTTTTTTTTGTATATTTGCATTCTGTTGGAAGAATTGTGGAGATAAATGTCCTTTCTCGCAATCACTGAGCCAATCAAGAATTAGCAATATGAGCTGTGCTAATCAGTAACACCATGATGATGTGGTTGCTTGAAGAAATAAAAATAGCAGCTAAATTTCAACTCACACCTACTGTCTTAATGGAGAAACCCACTGAATCAGGAAGTCCTAGAAAAATGGTGTCTGGGATGGCCTCAGCTGGAATGTCTTTTAATTGTCTTTCATCAGAACTGATTTTGAAAAATAATTAAGAACAGGTGCTTTGATAATTAAGGTAGGTAAGTCACACAGAACTTGAACTCTGTAACAACATATCAGTGCTGTTTGAACTGTTGTCCAGCTCCTTTGATAGTAAATTTTACATTGCATGTGTGCAGGTATGCACATGCAAGCACACATCGTGTCAAAATTAAGATAATCATGGGAAATCTGTCATTAAAAGATGATTACTATAAAGTAGCCCAGTCATAATTATTCACATACAACCTTCTGGATGGTCACTTGAAACTTTAAGCAGCTTAGAAATAGCATTCAAATGTCCCTCATATTATAATCTACTGCCTTAAAGAAGGATACATTGGATAATAGATATATTAAAAGGCCATAGCTGGAGTGCAATCAAAGCTGACTTGGAATGAGCAGTCACTCTTTCAGATTGCATCTGATTCCTTCCTCTATATCTCACAGTGTCAAGGACATATGCTTAGAATATGTACTCATAACTTCCACCTTAATTTTCTCTCTGTGTCTTATATTTCCTACATAATTTATAAAAATAGCAATCTGTTGCTTAAACATATGGCAGTTATTTTATGAAATCATCTCTGAAATTAACTCATTTTCAGCACTGACATAAGGTAGCAAATATCAAAAGAACTGACAGTCCTCCCCTGCTTTGTCAGCTGCTTCCTCATTGTTCACTTAAGAAAATACAGAATAAAGTAACTTCAAAATTTAAATGCCCCGTTATTAACTGTCTAAATGCATGAAATGAGTAACCAAGGTTATATATTTTTCAGCTTTATCTTTAGATCTGAAACACTTTTCAATATATGCATATTCATTATGCTTCAGTCTCTGGCCATCATCAAGATTTGAAATCAAAGTTCAAATTGATGGCAAAACGTCTGTAGAACTTTTGAAGAAAAGACCTTTGGGTCTGTTGTCTGATACTATGCTTGCTCAGCTATTTTGACCATTATTGGCCAATGATTAACTTTATCACTCTTTGAATCTGATTGTGAAACCCCTTAAAGATGATCAGTATTCAAAGTAACTTCATCCAAAATAAGACCATCATAATGGCTGATAAAGACTTACTGATTCTCTACAAACTCTGGCCTACAAGTGTTATGTCTCCTCATTCTGTCTATTTTATCACTTTCACTACTACACTCTTTGCTCTGCTGAGCTGGCTAGTTACATACCATATCTATCTAAGTTAATTTGCCATACTGGTCTCTTTTTTAGCCTTCATACTCATCTCCCTCAGATGCCACAAACCATTATACTCCCTCCTCAGAATGCCAGTTCCCTGGGATTATCTCTCTGGGATTACGTTTTTTACTGTAGAAATTGACTCAGAGATGTTCACATTGAACACCTTTAAAAATAATTTGACCAGTGACTTATGAAGGACATAGGTTCTGTCCTGCATTAGATTAGTAGCAGAGAACATATGCTCAACATGGGTACTCCCTTGCATCCTGTTTAAATCATAAGTAAATCATAAGACAATAGCAAACACATCAAATAAATAATCATATAGGTATAGACAAAATAGTTGAGTGTTAAGGTACTGGGCTATCAGCTAATATGTTTTAGGCTTAAATAGATTGTAGTGCTTCCTTGTATATTTGAATAGTACAGGTAATTGTACATGTGCTGTTTCATTTATCAGGAAAAAGTATTATATTTTGCCAGATGCAGCCCAATATAAATATTTTTCAGGATGAGGTGCCAATTTAAAATGTCATGAAAACAGTTGAGGACATGACATTCTGAATATATTTTGATAATGGAGACATATTTTGCAGAACCAGTTTAAGAAATAATAACGTATAAACTTAATGATGCTAATATTGCTGTTCTATATTTAAGAGGTGAGGAATTATGTACATTTACATTTGATGGATATTTGTCCTCATCTTGTTTGTTGTTAACACAACGTTTTGGCTGATAAACCCTCCAGCCTTCATCAAGTGTCTTGGAGAAATTTTGAACCTGGGTTCTCATTCCTAAGGTATTTTTTGATGTTATTATTATTATTATCATTATTATTATTATTCAGGTCACTGCCTGGAATTGAACTTGGAATCTTGGAGTTAGTAGCCCACGCTCTTAACCACTACGCCACGGGCATATAGCATAGTGGTTAAGAGCATGGGCTATTAACCCCAAGATTCCAAGTTCGATTCCAGGCAGTGATCTGAATAATAACAATAATAATAATAATAATAATAATAATAACATCGAAAAATACCTTAGGAATGAGATCCCAGGTTCGAAATTTCCCCAAGACACCTGATGAAGGCTGGAGTGTTTATCAGCCGAAACATTGTGTTAACAGCAAACAAGATGAGGACAAATATCTGTCAAATGTAAATAATGCCAATATTACTAATATTAATGAGTTATGGAATATAAGAAATAGTAGAGTACTAAATTAAATGCCTTACAGTTTAAACCCCACAACACTTTATCGTCTTTCTTGAGTGTCAATAAAGGGACAGTACAGATATGCATTAGAGCTGGATAAAACCTCCAAATTTGTAGCCTTGTTCTAATGATAGAAATCAGTATTAATCCTTTTGATAGTTTTGTACCACAGAACTAGAGGTTGTTTCAGGTAGTTTACTGTTTTTATAGTGTTTATATTTCAATTAAATTGCATCATAATTGTATGTATGAAATTTTAGTTATGTTTCAAATGGCAACTTAATAATGGAGTAGTTTGTCGTTTTATTAAAACCTTTGAAATTCTTGATTTTTCAAAATTCATGGAAACACATAATTCTGATGAAAAATGGACCTGAAAGAGTTAAGCTAAAGTATAGCAAAAGCTTAAACTGTTCTAACACAGGACAATCTTTTGATGGCAGAATCATCACTGCCATCAGATATCATCTGTTCTAAGCAGGTTGAATATCATGGGTTACTATCCTGATCTTTCTTTTGTTGTCCTTATACATTTATAATATTTAACCTCTGTTCAATTTTTGATATTATCTATCTATGTAATTCCCTTTCTTTCTTCCCATTTATTTTGCTTTCTCTCGTAATATTTGGAGACCATTTTTTACTCAAATGTGTCCAACAAAATGTCTTTAGTTTTTGCCATTTTTAGTGCTTCATCATGAATTTTGTGCCTGGTCTATGATAGCAAGTTTCTTTATGCTAACATCTCAACATCTCAAAGCCATGCAACTTGTTTGATAATTAATGTCTGTTTCAACAACATGTTACAAAGTGGGACACATAACGTTTCAATAATTTTCTTCTGGTTTTGGTGTTAATGTCTCTTGATGTTAGTATATTTGATATTTAGTAGAATAACAGACTGAATAGTTTGGTAACTTGTTTATCTTAAGTAGGTGACACACCTAACCTACCAAGCTGTGAGACTGATAAAGGCAGTGACACAGCTTGATTAGTTCCTTACCAGTGAGAAATGAAGAGATTAATCTTCTTCAACAAGTCTGAAGTTCATTTACTAAATAAAGTATTTCAAGAACATGCTTATAAATGACTATCTAGGCTATATTTAGACATATTGAAGATGGGTGATTAAGAAAATATAACATTCTTTCAAATACCATGGTTTAAGAAAAAAAGAAAAAACATTGCGAGTGTATATGTTTTGATTAGCGACACAGAGCAAAACTCAAAATTTGGTTGGTCAGATTCTTAAGCTGAATGATTTTCTTTGACTAGACTCAAAGCCATGAAGGGCAAAGTTGACAGCAGCAGAATTTAAACCATAAAACCAGATGGATGAAACACTGTATTAGCTTTATGTTTTTTTTTTTAAGTGACTTATCCAAAAAGGACAAGGGACATCCATGATCTTTGCAGGATGAAACATTTACTATTTTACTTGTTTTAATTCTTGGGTTTGTGGCCATGCTACAACACTTGTCTGTCCACAAAACTCATTTAAAAATGTTTATCATAAGAATAAATTAACTTAGATCCTTCTTTAGAAAGAAAAACTGTAAAACATATAAAACAATAATAAATAATGAAATTGATAGATCTATTGAATTAGAAAAGACTTTATTGAAGGTGATTCTTTAAGAGAAGCCAGTATAATTAGCCAACTACATCAGTAGCAATATAGTATTGTTAATTAAAAATAATACTGTTTCACCATTACTTTGTAAGTAATATTAAAACATGTCAGACCAGTCTAGAATGTTCTTTCAAAATTCAAATTTCAATCTCCCCTCCCCATTATTATTAAGTTATTCTTTCTTTCTTTCTATCAAATACTTAATTTTAAAATGAATCTGAGCCAAAAGTTAATTTGACTGAAAGATAATTCGGTGAAAGTATTTAGTCTACATTCTGTGTAGGTATCTTATATCAGTCAAGACTCCACTCCCAGCCAAGTAAACGAATAAAGGTCAAACAATCTAGTTATCCAAAAAAGAAATCGCTGACTTAACTCAGATTTACTTTCTACTTGAACAATACTATGCAAAATTTTAACAACCTGACTTTTCCTACTGTTGGGGTTTAACCTAAATGTGAAATTGAGTATCTTCTCAGGAATGTAACTCAGTTACACTGGTGGTATTTGATAACAAAAAAAAAATGAAAAACTAAAACAAAAGGGGGATATAGAAGGAAGGAGATTGATAATATAAGGAGAAAGAGAGGTCATCTTACACAAAAATGTTCTCTTTTCTGCACTGCAGATATTTGTGACTACACAAATTTTGTCGATACAGTTCTATAAACAGCCTAACCAACACACATAGGAATAATTATTGATTTGGTCAGTGAAGTCTTGGTAAATTTCATTCAGCTTAGTTATGTCAAGATTGCACCATCAGCTGTTTAATGTAGGCAATTTTCCAAAATAAAGTTGAACTGCAGTATTTTGAGCAATGCAGCTGATAATTACATCAATACAAGAATCTTGATGTTATATTTAAAGGAGGGGTAATGAGAGGGAAAACAAAGAGGAATGAAATGGATTAATACATATATTTAATTTTTTAACCTAGATGCAAGACTACAAATGTTTTAGGTGAGGGGATTGGCATTTACTTTGGTGGGATTTGAACATACATTATAAAGGAGCCTAACACTGAATAGCATTTTGCCTAAGTCTTCACCAATTCTGCTAATCTACTTCCAATGCTGTACTCTATTGATTTTTCATACTTTCTAACACCTGAGGCTAAAAATATCATAGAAAATTACAATTCTCAGTACTTAACTGCAATTGGGAAAGATAAAAAGACATGTTTTTAAAGGAATTTGAAACCAGTATGTAAAGACATGAAGCTGTAAAGCACTACTGTTAGAATAAGGGATAATTGTTCAGGGTCGATAAATAAAGTACTTTGTTACATACTAGAGTTGATTTAATTATATAAGCTCGACACCAAAGTTTCTGAACTTGTGCTTGCATCAAAATGTTTTTACAAACGAAAGGTAGTAAGATCTTAT
This sequence comes from Octopus bimaculoides, assembly GCF_001194135.2. NCBI lineage: Eukaryota > Metazoa > Mollusca > Cephalopoda > Octopoda > Octopodidae > Octopus > Octopus bimaculoides. The sequence continues at coordinate 141,641,247 of NC_068983.1, read as the reverse complement.
TCCTCTAATTTGCCAGTATTAGTAGCTTATTGGATAAACACGCTAGTACACGTGTAAAGAAATACTGGGAAACAGTTATAATAACTGTCATGGCATTTTCTAAGCCCTGCTGAGAGTTGTAGGTGTTTGACACCAGAATAGCCTTGATTAACCAGTTATGCTGAAAGCATTTCATCTATGATCATTCCGTCTTTCTGTAAGAACTACATGTCTTACGAGTTGTCAGCGCTGGATTAATAATCAAGCAAAATAAGCTAGTGTTTAGGGTACCAAGGGAAAGGGAAGGGGTACCACAGAAATGATAAAGGTTTACGGCACAGAAGAATTCACTTGCTAAATGAGGTTTCGAAGTGGTTTTAATGATCGGAGATGTAATTTCGAAGTGGTTTTAATGATCGGAGATGTAATTTCGAAGTGATTATAGTGTCATAGTGAAGATCTGATCAAAGCAATTAAAGAAAGTAAGAGAAAACTTTTCATATATAAAAAAGTGGAAGTATATAAAAATAAACACTAATTTCTATCTTATTGTTAGCTTTGTTTCATTTTGAAAAATAAAAGTTTATTTTATGGTTTATTATTGTTTATGTTTTGAATTCCATATACATTGGGACACCAGAATTTTTTACGTGCTTAGAGTCTCAATCAGGCTTCGAGTGTCGTTCATGCTTTAAAATAATGTTGGCGCTTCTTGTCTAATGTAATTTCAATTGACATCTAAAATGTTTTCTAGGAAAATTAGATCAACTCATTACTTGACTGGAACTTTATTATATCGAAGAAGGAAAAGCAAAGTTGACCTTGGTGGTATTAGAAATGTAAAGGTTAGTAGCTAAATACGCATGCATTTTGACCAACAACTCTAACAATTCTACCTTTCTGGGATCAGTTCCTGCTAAAGTGTCTGGATTATTTTTTTACTGAAGAGGGAGGAGAGAGAGAGAGAGAGAGGGAGAGAGAGAGAGAGAGAGAGAGAGAGAGAGAGAGAGAGAGAGAGAGAGAGAGAGAGAGAGAGAGAGAGAGAGAAAGAGAGAGAGAAAGAGAGAGAGAGAGAGAGAGAGAAAGAGAGAGAAAGAGAGAGTGTGTGGTGACAACGTCTACAACCTTTGCCCTCTTTCTCAGATTAGTGAGGTTGGTGTAGTTGAAAGCAATGACCCAATTGTTGCTGCAGTCTCAGGTGCTGTATATAGTCAGGCAAAAGCTTTTCTTTTCTACTCTAAGCACAAGGCCCGAAATTTAGGGTGAGGGGGCCAGTCGATTAGGTCGACTTCAGTATGCAACTGGTACTTAATTCATCGACCCCGAAAGGATGAAAGGCAAAGTCGACATCGGCGGAATTTAAATTCAGAATGTAAAGACAGACAAAATACTGCTCAGCATTTCGCCCGGCGTGCTAACGTTTCTGCCAGCTCGCCGCCTTCCAAACAAAAAACTTTTACATTCACTGTAAGCCATGTAAAGTATCTGACATAAATGTTGATATGTGACATCGTTGATCTTATGTAAAACGTGGGTACACTAGTCAACGAGGAATTTGGACGTAGTCCTTTGATATGTTAAAAAAAAGAAAATATAAAGATAAACAGATCGTTCTCAAATTGCAACCCAACCGTATGAAATGTCGTTGGATAAAAATTTCATTTAACTCGGATATACCAGCAACACATCCTGTATCACATTTACTTCTGGCTCGAAAATCGTGGATGGGTGAATCACTGGGGCTAATCGTTGCACGATATTCAGAACTCGTAAACACAAAACTTTGAACTGCTTGTCAGTTATCGAGTCCAGTCGACTTCTATTGTGAAAATACGGTTTAACACGATACTTTTACTGATTAAAGTTACTGTAGTAAATTAACTATAGAATACCAATTACGTTATAACTAATTGTTTATGTGTTTAATAACAGAAACCGTCGTCTGTCGTTAAGAAGATCTTTTTCTAACTTTGTAGCCCCCTATCTGCCATCAATGTAGCAAGTGAACTCTAATTAGCACTGCTGCTAATAAAGCTATCACATTTGCTACCATCTCACTTTGAACACTTGAAACAAAAGTCCTGTCTAGCTTATTTTCTTGACTCCTACCTCTGCGTGCAAAATGTTGCCGAGTCTGCGAACTTCGCTGATCACTTCAGCTACCGAGGTGGCTGGTTCTGACGATGTTTCATCTGTCAACTGCTCTGTGTACTCCAAAACTGGTTCTTATCCCCACCAAATTCTTCAAATGTAACTTCTGTACAGGTACGTACCGCCAGCTTATGGAAACACACGACAGCGTGTACCCTTAAAAGAGGAAACTTCTCTTACGACACCAAACAAAAACTTGTTATCTAATATGTCAAATGTTATGGAAACAGTCGCGGACAACTACTTATTTGCAGGGCCTAGAAGAGGTGGGGGTCAAGAGGTACATTGTTTCAGCCTCATCTGCTTTGATAATCGGCGGTAGCTTGGTTAGCGAATCTTTGCGACGGTCGACAATCGACGGCAAGATGAGCTGCTACGGATCACACTATCCCAAAGTGTGTATGCAGGTAGTCGGGGATCACATGTGAACTTGTTTTCCGACTGAACTTTACATCTCAACAACGAGTGACGATTATTGCTATGGCGGTCGCGCTCTCCGATGCGCTTGCTCATCCAGTAGGGTATTTGTCAAATTTGTAAGCTAGAAATTTGGGCCGCAGACTGAAGCATTACAGTACTTTGTCTGCTGGAACGTTAGGGCCGACTGTCGGATGTGGTCAACATTCGTGAGGAACATGGTGAACTCGTTGCACGGAGTCAGCTCAGCCTACCCCGGGCGAATGCACATTCTAGATCAATTCCTAAAAGATCAGCTCGAAGGGTTTGGTGCGGCCTGGATAGTAACATTGAGTAAGAGCAACGAGGAAAAGAATCGAATAGGATGGATGGATGAATGGAAAGGTTATGTAGTTAGGTAACTCAAAAGAACAGAACCGTGTTTAGAATCTTCTGAGAAGGAGAGAGAAACGCAGTATACAGCAAGGTCGAGTAATAATGAATTAAATCAACCGCCAAACACAATACATTAGTATTTGATTTATCAAGTACTCATAAGACCACAGTAAAAATGAAATCAACCCCGGATGGATATGAACTCGAAACTGAGAAGGACTGAACTAAATAATACGTGGAAAAGATACAAGTACATACAGTTTGAGGAAGAGGACGCCGTTAACTTGATAGTACTGTAATACTTCGACCGTGCGAACCAAAGGAGATGGCGACGTAGACGGGAAAAGGCTCCTTTTTACCATGTTGCACGGTCCAACACAAAATACAAGATTATATATAAGATAATAGGCTCGTCGTAAGAGTGCCAGTAAAAGAACTTAGGGCAAACCCAACCGTTAGATATATAATGAGAATACGTTTATTTACAAAGTGAAACTGTTTGTGTCTGTGACATAAAATTAAGACAGTAGATAATTCAGGCCTTCGTGTACAAGAGAATGTATACAACAATGTGAAGTGACGGACAGTCGTATAAACAATAGTGTGTGTACAATATGTGAGAGTACAAGTGTGCGTGTGAATCAGAGGAAACACAGAACATAGAAAGAGTGTCTGTAACATAGACTGTAAAAAGTCTTAAAACACTGCGATAGAGAAATACCAGTTCGTATAAGAGCTACACAAGGAGATAGAATGTTCATACACATGTGTGTTGAGCGTCGGATGCGGTGATCTGTTATCTGGTGCGGAATATTCTCGCTGGTTAGTTCTGACTGTTGTTCGTGAGTGGAAACTCCACTCATATAGCATCGAGATAAAACCGCGCTTGTTGATGTTGGTGTTGCTGGCGACGACAATGGTAGACAGTACATTGGTGGTGAAGGCGCTGGAACTGGCTGTAGCTGTGTTCTGTATATGTGTGGTCAACGACCAGACCTGTGAGAGATCTGAAATCGAAGACGATTGCCGTCGTTGGATTGGCCTTATTTATAGGTGAAAAAGGGCTCACCGGAAACCCAGTAAAACTCTATCACGTGACTTTATCCCAAAGCCACGATTGGATGAATGCTCCCTTAGTAAGCAGAACATGGGGACAATTGCCGCGCAAAATAAGAACCAATCAGGATGTTGGACAGAAGGGTCCAAGGTAGCCGAAGGCTAGATGTTAGCAGCTTCGTTATCATTTATGATTGAATGCCCGAGAGAGAGGTTTCACTACAGTACTTATTTTTTTATCAATCCTAGAAGTATGAAATACAAAATCACCCACGGTGAGATTTGAACGCAGAACGTAATTTCTCACATAGGCACAAGGCCGCAAACTTAAGAGAACAGTCGATTATATCGATTCTATACTTTATTCTATTGACTCCAGAAGGTTAAGAAGCAAAGTCGATGCCAATGGGACTTGAAATCAGAATATTAAAGGACATTACCACTGCAAGATATTTGTTCATCTCTCTAGTGATTCTACCAACCCCACTGCCTTAGAATGCGTGAAGACTGCAATAAATTTATTCACGCTAAAGGTGTAGCAAGCAGTGGTGGCTCGTAGATAAAATTAGTGGGGATGCTGCTTCAGAAAATTTTTAGCCATTGTATTAATACGGTGTAAAAGGAAACAAACATATAAAAAGAAACGTTATACATAAACTTGATCGGTTCGCGATTTAGCCACTGCTGGGTAGTGTGTTTAATTTGTTCACTGAACACCGTCGCAAATTCCCCCTTGTTTTTCAAAAATCCCCACTAAACCACAAAATAAGGGGGCGGGGTGGTGGAAATGCGCCCTATTTTTCAAATCCTGGCAGCAACACTGAATCTTGAAGCAAGATAATTCTACACTTTATCATATTCAAGAATATAAACACGTTTTTAAGCACAAAACATGCAGAGTCAAAAAGAAACACTACATTTCAACCAGCACTGTCGTTCACGCAGTGCTCTCTCTCACCCCCACTAATATGAAGCTTCCTATCTCGGATATGTGAACATGCGCACAACAGCCAAACATCGCCTCATTGGAACTGTAAAGCGCACAATTCTATACAAGGATTTTTTTTTCATAAACTAGCTACTGACATTAAGCTTAAGGATTATATAATGTACAAGTATAACGACAGAATGAAAGAAAAAAAAAGGAGTCATTATATTGAATGTAATCGATTATATCGAGTGGAAATAGTGAGTGCTGCAGTTCCACAGTTCCTATACACGAACCGCCACTGGTAGCAAGAGAGTTGTGAAGGTCAGTCACCGCTTTCGCCATGTGCAGTTCTGAAAGAGCTCAAATTTTTCTCTAGCTTTTCAGGTTTGATGAAAACCTTTATGTTACTAAGTTTGGCTCTATTACCCCCAGCTATATTCACAGCTGTAGATGAGTAATATATTGGTGTCAAATTTTAACACAAGTCGAGCAAATACGGGGGAAGGATAAATCGATTATATCGACCCCAGTGCTAAACTGGTACTGTTTTTAACGATCCAAAAGGACCAAACGCAAAGTGGGCCTTGGCAGAATTTGAAATCAGAACGTAAAGACGGACGAAATGTCACTAAGCATTTTCCCCGGCATGCTAACGATTCTGCCAGCTCGCCGCCTTATAAGATGCCTAAGCTATTAATAGAATAATTAATTCAATTGTAATTAAAGAGAGAAATTTTATTATAAAGGATATTGAAACAAGTACGTGCCATAGATCGTAAGATAGCATTGAATGTTCTTTCGAAATTTAATATTTTCTTCTCAATAGAAGGAAGGTGTGTGTGTGGGGGCGTTTGTGATTGTTGCGTGCCATTTTATTCATCCCCATTCATGATCACGTCTAGAAATAAAAGTAAATTCTGATTTCGATTTAAGACTGGTTTTACCAGTTGAAGCCAGATAAAGTTTCAGAAAATATTTTTAACATCCGCCATATTATATGTCACTGATGTAAATGTTTACGTACACGTGTGGCTACTATGCACGTCTCGATCACGGACTGGCGAGATAAATGCATATGGTGGTGCTCAACATTGAACAACAACTTCAAACTTCAT
>NC_068983.1:141634337-141634722 GCF_001194135.2 Octopus bimaculoides | reverse complement strand
ACTTACCAACCACATGGTTCCGAGTTCAGTCCCACTGTGTGGCACCTTGGGCAAGTGTCTTCTACTATAGCCTCGGGCCGACCAAACCCTTGTGAGTGGATTTGGTAGACGGAAACTAAAAGAAGCCCATCGTATATATGTATATATATGTGTGTGTATATGTTTGTGTGTCTGTGTTTGCCACCCGAACATCACTTGACAACTGATGGTGGTGTGTTTACGTCCCCGTAACTTAGCGGTTCGGCAAAAGAGACCGACAGAATAAGTACTAAGCTTCCAAAGAATAAGTCCAGGGGTCGATTTTCTCGACTAAAAGGCGGTGCTCCAGCATGGCCGCAGTGAAATGACTGAAACAAGTAAAAGAGAAAAGAGAGGAAACATATGT
>NC_068983.1:141630401-141633984 GCF_001194135.2 Octopus bimaculoides | reverse complement strand
GCTATAGTATAATACACTTGCTGAAGGTGCTACGCAGTGGGACTGAATCTGGAACTATGTGGCTAGTAAGCAAGCTTCTTGCCACACAGCCACGCCTGTATATATGTATACACACACTATATATATATAATAGTTGTCTCTTATAAAAACAAAAAGGTTTATAGGACTGCAAAAGAAGAGCGAAGATATATATATATATATATATATACACACATACATAATACAGAATGGGACAAGAACACAAAATATCCAGATAAACGATACAAGGAAACACGGACAGATCATTCGGAGTTTTCTTTCTTCAGTCGAGATCCAGATTATCCTTGCAATTTCGGATGGTTATTCTCGATATTACTCGTACTTACATAGCAAGTGACTTGATCTGAGATCAATTTCTGCGTGGAAGATGTTTATAAGCCGTTCAAAAACACACAAAAACCGTTAGATTCACTTCAACATTTAAATTTAATTTGTCAAAATATTTTCGTCGGGATTTTGTCAGTGAACAGGTCGCAGTTTCAAAGCGACGAAAATATTTTGACAAATCAAAGTTAAATGTTGAAGTGAATCTAACGGTTTTTGTGTGTTTTTAAATGGCTTATGAACATCTTTCACACTACAATTGTTTATTCATAACCAAGAAAGAGAGAACAAATTTCAAGGGTCAGTGTTCATATTCACTCAATATATTTCAAAGCATCGGAATACTCCACAGCGTACGTAGGTGCATTCATATACACACGATATAATATTAAAATATATAAATACATAAATGTACTTGCGAGGTTGTATTTCCGCATTAAAATCAATGAGGATATCAAAATATGCGGATGATGAATGCGCAGCGGTAATCCAAATAGATGAGAAAGTTGGTATAAATGATTTTAAAGGAATCTTGAGCAGGTGCAAAATCTAACAGCCGTTTATATATATATAGCCATGTATATCTACATCTAAAAGGAAAAAAACACTATACATGTATAGAGAAACCTTGGAGTGTCCGTAGATCCTTAACTGAATTGGAACTTATGACTCACTGTTGGGAATTGTACCTGGCTGTTGTGTAACAATATGTCTCCCTTTGGCCGAGGTAGAAGCTATGAAATCATGTGTAGTATTCAAAAGATAGGATGAGATAAAAAGTAGGCTGAATTGGTATCTTACAAACCTGACCAGAAGCTCGTACCACAATACTTGGAGTGGGATAGCACAAGGGTAACGATGAGGATATTGAGTAACGATGAGGATACTCCAAGTATTGTGGTACGAGATTCTAGTGAGGATATTGGTGGTGGTAACGTTGTCCCTTGGCAGATTGTCACTTTGTTGTGCAATACGAGCAGGTGGTAAGTGCTGAGATATCTAAGAACGATAGGCAGTCGGGTGGGATCTATATGGATATAGAAGCCCTAATTATTCCTGAAATGCCATAACGCGATTCTAGATCTGTACCCCATCGGAAGTGCCGAAAGAAAAGGAATGAAGATGCTGCAATGCAGAAAACCCAGCTGCTACATGTATGATACTAAGAGCCGCTTTAGGGATTTCTGCTCAAAGTTTATCGAAGGCAGAAGAGCAGCAGAGAAGGTCCCGTACCTTGTGCCAAGAGGTGACTAAGAAGATGAGGTCTAAGAAGCTGAGATCACTAACTCCTACCAGAAGGACCATTCAGTTCTCTTGTAACGATGAAGAGGAGAAAGATATTGGGGGCGGGGGTAGTAGAAACAAAAAGTAATAACAAAAATATCTCAAACGAAAAAACAGATTTAAACAGAAAACATGAAAAACAAAGAGAAGTTCACGCCTCCTTTGGGGACCCCCCAGGTCAAGAAGGCCGCCTTCTCTTTGGAAATCATAAAATTTACGATAATGAGAGCATCCAACAAAGAACTGGTGGACTCCTTGAAGGATATACAAGAATAAAACGTCTTTAAGAAAGTGTAAATTTTGCAAAGAAACGCGGGGAGGGTAGGAAAACACGGTATATATTACCGAGAAAAGCTGTATCAGCAGTCCTAGGTTATCCAATTCGCTCGAAAATAGAACATTACATGTACATGGGAAAGGGCCTCAGAGATGTGGGAGGCCTCCTATCCATATGTGAGTGGGTTGCACAATCGTTTTTCATCTTTTTTTAAATAATTCTTGAAATTATATCAGTGCTATTATATAATCTAATTATTTTACGTAACTTTAAAATTATATTGGGTAACAGCTCTGATTACTTGGTATTTTTATACATCTTCATATATATATTTTTTGTGACCTATTCTTCGTAAGTCTATTGCATTTATGAATAGGAGTCAGTGACAATTATTATTATTATTACTATTATTATTCGGCGAGCTGGCAGAATCGTTAGCGTACTGGACGAAAAGCTTACCGGTATTTCACCCGTTTCTACGTTTTGAGTTCAAATTCCATCAAGGTCGACTTTGCTTTTCATCCTTTCGGGGTCGATAAAATAAGTACTAGTTACTCACTAGGGTCGATGTAATCAACTTAGTTCCTCCCCCACCAAAATTTGAAATCATTATTATCATTATTAAGGTGGCGAGCTAGCAGAATCGTTAGCACGCCGGGCGAAATGCTTAGCAGTTCTGAGTTCAAATTCCTCCGAGGTCGACTTTGCCTTTCATCCTTTCGGGGTCGATAAATTAAGTACCAGTTGAACACTGGGGTCGATGTAATCGACACATCCCCTCCCTAAAATTGCTGCCGTTGTGGCAAAATTTGAAACCATTATTATTATTATTATTATTATTATTATTATGATGATGATGATGATGATGGCGTCGAGCTGGCAGAATCATTAGCGCGTTGGACGGAATGCTTAGCAGTATTATTCCCTCCCTATAAACTGCTGGCTTTATGCCAAAATATGAGATCATTATTATTATCAAGGTGGCGAGCTGGCAGAATCGTTACCGCGCCGGAAGAAATTCCCTGCGGTATAAAGATTACGCCCTCAATCCAAACCTCGTCGAGGTTAATTTTGAGAGCACCGAGCTGTTAGAATTATTACCACGTTGGACAAATTACTTATCGGCATTTTTTTATGATTTTAGATTCTGAGTTCAAACACTGCCAGGTCAATTTTGTCTTTCATCCTTTCGGGGGGTCGATAAAATAAAGTGCACGTCAAGTACTAGAGTCGATGGTTTCGACTAACCTTACCTCTTAAAAACCTCTAGCCTTGTACCAAAATTTGAAACAATTATCACCGTTAGCACGGGAAGGCAGCGAACTGGCAGAATGATTAACACGCCGAGGAAAATGCGTTGCGGCATTTCGTCCATCTTTACGTTCTGAGTTCAAATTACGCCGAGGGCAACTTTACCTTTCATCCTTTCAGGGTCGATGAAATAAGTACTAGTCAAGTACTATAGTCGGTGTAATCGTCTGGTCACCTTCCCTCAAATTTCAGGCCTTGTGCCCATTATTAGTGTAACTAGAGTGTGTGCCGCCCGGAGCGGTCCTTCCGTTTGCCGTTCCTATACCCCACAAAAAATACATATTGCCTACAGCATGATGAAAAGTGCCGCCCCTTTAAAAGTGTCACCCGGGACGGACCCCCCCCCCC
>NC_068983.1:141620341-141630383 GCF_001194135.2 Octopus bimaculoides | reverse complement strand
CCCCCACCTAAGCTACGCTAGTGCCTATAGTAGAAAAGATTATTAGCACGGGATTAATTACTACGGGATGTTTTGAAAATGATCTCTTCGTTCCTTACAAGCTTGTAGGATAAAAATAGCTTCTTTTCCGAAACTATTTTGAATTTGTATAAAATAGATTTGCATTTGTATAACATAATGGTTTTCAAACTGGAAACACTGAGTTGTGGGCAGTTCGGAATTTAAATGAAGTAAAAAAACTTCTTTTTCTCTATGTAATTTGTTTTCTTTTAAGGCGAGAAGGCTTTTTCACTCCCACCCACTTTCTTTTCATTGTCAAATAAATAAATGTAGGTGACAAACTGAAACAATAAAAAAATCTCATGAACTTCTCTGCTGTAATAAAGACACTAAGACTTGGCGTTTTATGTAGGTGGTATATTTTTTTAGCTTAAAACAATATCTGTCATCATTTATTCTTACTCATTTCAGTCACTGAACTGCGGCTATGCTGGGGTTTCCGCTTTGAAGGGATTTTAGTCGAATAAATCGACCCCAGTACTTATTTTTTCATAAAGCCTGGTACTTATTCTAACGGATCCTTTAAGCTGAACCTCTAAGTTACGGTGAGCGTAAACAAAACAACAACGGTTGACACGTGGTATTAGAGGCTGATACAAAAGACACACGCATACGCGATGAGCTTTTTTCAGTTCATGTCTACCAGATCCATTCAAGACCTTAGAGCTATAGTAGAAGACACTCACCCGAGGTGCCGCGCAGTGGAACTGAATCTGAAACCATGTGGTTAGGAAGTAAACGTCTTACTACAGACCCACGTATGCGCTTATTTGGAAAAATAAATTACATTTTTGACTATGAGCACTGTTAAAAGATGGAGTCGAGCACGTTGCCGGTTCAGATATCGATGAGATTTCAATTCTGGCGAAGGAATTGCGATATACTTCACTTTCTTGTTAATGTCTTTGAGAAAGATTCGAACAATATTTCTCATTAAACATTACTGCCAAATTAAGGCCTTTGTGTCCCGTGGGCAAGAACAAATGCTTTTATGATTGGTATATTTAATATGAATGTAAATGTTGCCTAATAGTGGTAAGCTGTCGGAAAACCGTGTCGGCATTGCGCATGTGAAACCCATTTAAGCTATTTAATTTCACTGACGCCTCGTGCATTTGATATGGTCTGATTTGGGGCTAAATAGAACAAGTGATAATTAATACAAAATAACAACATTGCAAGAACAAGAGATGCTGGCGAGTGAATTTGATGGCGCTTGATGAATAACTTGGAGAGAATGAAGGCAGAGTCAATCCCAGCATTCCATCGATTTTGTCATCCTGTGCCCTCTTTCTTCCCAATATAGTTTCTTACGTAGATACAGTGACAGAAATTTGGAGGGGAGAAGATTAGTCGACTACTGTAATCCCAGTACTTGGATGATATCAGGTCATCCCATAAGTTCTGTCCGATTTTACCTTTTCTTAAAATAGAATGAAATTTAATTGTATTTTAGAATGTCTAATGGAATTAAAAATTATTTTTATGCATTAAAATAATAGAATCAAAATTTCTTTGATTAAAATCCTTTCTAGCATGGAAGTATCCAAAGAGTATTTAAGGTACATAATGCTTTATGAGTACAAAAAAGGAAACTGCAGCTGAAGCGACTCGAAACATACACTCAGTTTATGGGAAATAATGCTTGAATGAAAGAACTTGCAGAAGATGGTTTGCAAAATTCAGAAGTGGAGATTTCAGCCTTGAAGATGAAGATCGAACAGGACGTCCAGTTGAGTTTGATGATAAGCTCCTTGAGGCATTACTTGAATAAAATCCTGCATTATCAGTTGAAGAATTGGCAATAAAGCTTAGTTAAAACCATACAACTGTTCATCGTCATCTTCAACAACTTGGAAAGGTTCCTAAACTTGGAAAATGGGTGCCTCATGAATTGCCCGAAAGCAACCGTAAATCCCTAGTTGACATCTGCTCTTCTCTCCATTCTCGTGAATTCATTTCACCCTTTTTGGATAAACTTGTGACTGGTGACGAAAAATGGATCATCTATCGAAATGTTAAACGTCGTAAACAGTGGTTTGGGAAAAGGGAAAAAGCTCAACCACAATCGAGAAGGGAACTTCATGAGAAAAAAGGTTCTCTATCTGGTGGGATTGAAAAGGAGTAATTCACTTTGAATTGTTACCACCTAATGCAACAATCAATGCTCAAGTCTACTGTCAGCAATTAGAGCGTTTGAACCAAGCTTTGAAGAAAAAAAGGCCCGCTTTAGTAAATCGAAAAAGAGTGATGTTTCATCAGGACAATGTGCGACCCCACACTGCAAAGATCACATCACAGAAGATCGAAGAGCTTGATTTGGAAAAAAATTCCTCATTTACCTTATTCTCTCGAGTTTGCTCCTTCACACTACCATTTGTTTCGTAGTTTACAGAATCATTTGGGGGACATAACTTTCGCAAGCCAGGAGGAGGTCGAAACTAACATTTCAGCGTTCTTCGCTTTGAAACCAAAGGAGTTTTACATTGATGAGATTAAAAAGCTTATAAATTGATGGAAGGAAATCCTAGATAATCAGAGAAAGTACATTGATGATTAAATTTCAATGAAATATAACATTTGATCACTTGTTTTCTTTATTCAAAATTTGGACAGAACTTATGGGATGACCTGATACTTTAATTTATCGACTTCATAGGGATGAAAGTCAAAGTTAGACCGAAGAGTCGGAAGACATACAGCAAGGCATTTTGTTCGAGTTCTTATATAGGCACAAAGCCACACACTTTTGGTGAGGAAGGAGAGATACTGACGATTATATTAATCCATCCACATCCACGAGTGGTTGATAGATACATTATTTTAGTACCAAAGAAGGATGAAATATCAACTTTGGCTGGAGTCGAACTCGGAATGTATGATAAAAGGACGAAACTAAATACTGCAAAGTTTAATGCTTCCTAATATAGATACAAGGACAATAACATCGAGGTTGTGTGAGTTAGTCGATCACGTCGACTCCTGTATCTGGACTAGTATTTTATTTTATCAGCTCCGAAAGGAGAACGTAAAAAGTCAAATCAAATATGGTGGAGGATTTTTTCCGACACCCTAACCATTCTGCCAATCCAGTCAGACATTATTTCTGCCAATTCACCACTCTCCTTGTGATGATGATAAATACTTGTGGGACAAGCAGAAATTCCACATTTTATAAATGCTCTTTGTTCTGTTTCGACGTATAAATTTGTTGATCTTTATAACATTGTTTCATTATGTTTACTACTTTCATTTCGCTCCATAGTTAAAGCGATTGAAAGCGTAGTGCTTGAACTTGCTTCATTATGCTAAAAATGTCCATTATATCTTTGATTTCATTCTATAAAGTTGTTGAAAGCGTAACACTCGAATACACGCCCTGACAAGTAAAATAATATAAACGGAAGTGCCCGTAGAAATTCAACGGCCCATTTTGTAGCATAGTGCCAGCAATGAACAATTTCCCTACTCAGTAGTAATATTCTGTCATTTCCTTCATAATCCTTTGATTAATTTCTAGGAAATCTTGAATATTCTCTTTGGTCTGGTTTTCGCTTCTTGCCTGTTTCTTCATTCTTGTTTGAAATAATATTCTTGCCTATCATCACCATTCATATTTTGCTTTCTCATTTGATTAACAGTTTTTATTCCCCACTACTTATTAGCTTTAGCTTCGTCGTTCGTCATCGTTTAACTCAGTTATTCGCATTAAATTCATTTCTTTTCTTCTGAGTTAATGCTTTTCGTTGTTCCAGATACTCTTGTATTTCTAATTCCTATTTCTTCTTTTAGCTCTTTTCCCAATCTTTTCCTGTATCTTCTTTGCCTTTCCAGCTTCAGGTCTTGTAGTTATACAAGAAATTTATATTATACTGATGAACAAAGGATTAATGATCATACAGCTCAAGTAAAAGAACCTCCTTCGATTTCAGCGATGAGTATTCCAAATGGTCGATCAACTGAACTACTTAACGCATTGAATTATATTGCATAAATGGCTCAGTATTCCATTTATATTTGTACTCATGACATATTCCTCAGACAGAATCCGAATGATAAATCTTTTTTTTTTTTTTTGTATTAGCACAACCCAGTTCGTCTACCCAGTTTAAAACACAAGGCTTGAATCAACCCGGGTCTGTGGTAAAAGGCTCTTGCCGAATATGCTGCGCCACGAAATCGAACACGAGATTTTTTGATTGCGAAGCGAACTTCTTAATTGCTTAGTTATGCCAGCGTTCACGATTCCACATTTATGACGATGTTCACCCCACTCACAACTGTATGATACACCTACAATCACGAAACCATTTATACAGTATCTATCGTAGAAACATCTCTGTTCCTATAATACTGACTTGTGCTTCCTTTGAAACGATACGTGACTATGTCACCACTCCTACCATACGGTCTCTTGACCTACTTTAAATAACCATAAAATCTTTCTCAAAACATATATCTTAAAAAAAAAGAAGGGAGAACGACACATTAGATTAGTCTTAGATATCGCTAAAAGCCTAAGATAGTTATAGTTGGAATGCCTTTGATTATAAGTTTGCTGGGTCGGAGTTAACCTAACACTGAAGAACTTACTGGACGTACTTTCTAGCCCAAATAATTTACCATTTCTTTCTCATTCATATTGCACTATCGCCAAATTTCTATTTCACATATTCATTTAACGCCTTTTATGTTGGACTGTCTGTGTCTGGAATAGCGACGTAGCCGGAGCTTGTGCCGCTCACGAAATTTTTTTTCCCACGAGAGTTTCGGACCCCAGTTATGAAGTCATTTGCATACAACCAATCAGAGCTCCACTATCAAACTAATTTATGAGCGCATAACAAGTGATGGGCGATAAGATAAAGTCACTTGAGTAAGGAATGACCATGCTTCTTTTCTCTTTTAATAATACTTCTTGTTCTTGTTTCAATCATGGCTGCTTCTGCGTAGTTATTTGTATTGTCGTTTACTTTCTAAAACATCACCCTCTACCCACATCTTTACCATATGGGGACCTAATAAAATCCGATAATAGGTATAGATGCAAATCTATCTAATTACTTGTCTCCTTGTAAAATCACTAACGTTTTCCAGCAATTTACACCGTCACAAAATAACAAATCAACTTCACAAAATTACAAACTAATATGGGAACTCACACCGTTACAGACTAAACTTCGACGTCTTTTAGGGGAACTATTATATTGTTTATATAAAAGATCTGGTTATTTCTAAGGCTTCCTCTGAATGTGTAACTATAGTGACTCCCATGGAATGTCTGCTCCTTTGTCCACTGCGACTAATACTAACGAGGAAGCCTCTCTACTCAGTCACTCAAAACTAGTAGAAATAATAGTCAACTCTGCCTCATATCATCACAATGCTGTCTTTAAAAAGAGAAAGGCACATTGGATAATGCGCTTCTAAATAAACTGTTCGAAAAAACAAAAAGACGAAGTATTACGGGCGAGTATTTATGCTCGACCCGGGGCTAAAAAAAAAAAAAAAGCACGAATAGCTTGCTTACCAACTATATGGTTCCGGGTTCAGTCCCACTGCGTGACATCTTGGGCAAGTGTCTTCTACTATAGCATCGGGCCGACCAAAGCCTTGTGAGTGGATTAGGTAGATGGAAACTGTGTGTGTGTGTGTGTGTGTGTGTGTGTATGTTTGTGTGTCTGTGTTTATACACTGCACCATCGCTTGACAACCGATGCTGGTGTGTTTACGCCCCCCGTAACTTAGTGATTCGGCAAAGAGACCGATAAAGTACTAGGCTTACAAAAAATAAGTTCTGGGGTCAATTTGTTCGGCTAAAGGCTGTGGTCCAGCATGGCCGCAGTCAAATGACTGAAACAAAAGAGTAAAAGTATTAGGTTAAGGGTCTCCCATTCCCAGTGGTATTATAACATTAATGAAAGCGACACCAACATATGACTGGTGTATTGCATATGCTGTCAGAGTTTATAAAAGAAAGGTTCAATTAGTCCAGGGTCCAGGTAGCCAAAGAAAGTCCCATGAAAATCTGACAGGTCTACTTCCTGAAGAAAAAAAAAAGAAAATTGAAAAACCCCAAACTCACACATAGCTTACTTGAATTTATGGGGGACCCCCCCCCCCCAACTCCTGGATTCGAAAGTTGTCTGGTTTCCTCGGAGGCCCTACATGTCGGCAATGCAATTAAATATTCAAAGCCGGTTACGGAGGGATTTGAAGTTAGAACTATATATATATATATATATATATATATATAAAAAACAAAAAAAACTGGTACGAAGTTAGAATTCTGTAATGTACTTTTAGTCAGATGATCAGTCACTGCATCACCACGAAGTAATTAATGTACAGATGACACGTATTTGCACAAACAGTGCGGTGAAATCTGCAGCGCAAAATCTTTTCTGTCAATTTGGCATTTTAGGTTTTGTTGAACACGAAAAAGTTTAAAATAAATAAATGACTAAAACGTCTTATTTCCACTGAACATAGCTGCAACACAAATTCATTAGCATCACGAAATAAGAAAAAATTCTTCGGAGTGGATGAGAAATGTGTGAATAACGACACCATGTTTTAGATCTGCGCTTTCCATTTTTGGCCTTTTGGGGCCAAGTTTTGATAAATCTTAAGTATCACACTATCGTAGACAGTTTAATACTTAAAAAAAGTTGGAACTTGTGCCGCGAACCAATTTTGCACATCTGTTCCAGAATGTACTGAAAATCTTAATTTTTAAGCAATATTTCTTGCCTTAGTAGATCAGTCCGGTCACGAGCAGAAATATCCATCAATGGGTGATAATCTTGACTTCTTGATAAGAATAGCGGCATCTAGCATATCAGATAAGTTCGATTCCACCCATCAAAGACATCGAACATCGTACCGAGCAAAATAATAATAGGTGGTATTTATTTTCAGTTAGGTGGACAACGTCGAAAACTACCAGTATCAGTACAAGAAATACCGACAGCGCGGTTTGTTAACTGCAATACAGCCACCTGTGATCTCATAATTTGTATGAAACTATGAATAACTATAAGAGATTGATTTATAACATAGAAATAAGAATTTAGATTTATAAGGGATTATACATATGAAAGGTATTTTAGGGTTTAGATTTGATTTATAACAGAAAAATGAGAATTTAGATTTATAAGGGGTTGTACATATGAAAGGTATTTTAGGGTTATAAGTAAAATAGAAAAGATTCAGTGATTAGATATAGAGTTAAACATCGATTGCTATAATGCAATCGTAATTCTTTTTATATTCCTTAAATATATACCCTAATTACTGGAAACCCGCAGTAACTTGTACGGTTGCAATCAAATCCTTGGATTAACGAATGTTTACTGAATGTGGAATGCAGATGGGAAGAGAATCTTAGAGTACCAGTGTTGGTCCTTTCGGGTGTCATTTTTCTTTTTCTTTTTGGTGGGTGGGCTATTTTTGATGTGTATTATGTATTTTTCTGGGGTCAGGACGCAAATTTAAGAGATGCTGAAAGTTCGCTTGAACTCGGTATTTACAGCAGCAGCAGCAATATGAACCAGTGAGGATGCCCCTACATCAGTGATGGGTAAACTTTTTAGTGCCAATGCAAATTGCAAGTGCACAAGAGCCCGTCTGTACTGATAAAATTGCAAGAGCCCGTCTATACTGATAAAAATAATGAATCTCATTTTACAAATTCATAGATATGCAAATATATCAAATTACTGTTTTAATTTTTAGGCTTCAATCGAAATTTTTTTTTCTCAAATAGGAGTTTTAGAGATTTGGTCAGTAGATGTTTAAATCTGAATATGAGCGAGGGGTTCTACATTCCTGCCTACATAGTCACTCGATGCGCTAGAAATAGCAGCCAAATCTCCTCTCCCCCAACCATACCATATCAACTAACAAGGCAGAAAGAAAAAAAAAATAACAAAAAATTAGATAATGTAGTTCTAGAAGCACAATGTATGAAAGCATGTTGGAATGGTCATGGCTGGAAAATCTTTGATTATAATACATAGAACTAATGGACCGAACACATGAAAATTTATACTGAGTTACTGAAGTGAAAAATCAGAATGATGCAAAAAAAAAATATATATATATATCGACGCAGCTTCTTAAATGGTTATTAATGAAGGTATTTCGTTAAGTGACTATGTGATACCGGTAGCAGACAAGTTGTTACAAATAAAGGTAGTTTGCCTTTGGAACAGTCCTTCTTCTAAAAAGTGAACATCGGATTAGATTAACCCAGAGCAGCGGGGTTTAATAGAGTGGGGAAGGGTGGTTAGTACTGTAGTTATATTAGACTTTTAATAAAAATCTGATACATTCAGCCGATCTTATGAGAAAAATAAATAGACGTAATTATTCTACGACGAATTTAATGCATCAAAACAGGATAGCAAGTGTATTTATTAATTAACCTCTGAGGACGAATTTAATGCATCAAAACAGGATAGCAAGTGTATTTATTAATTAACCTCTGAGAAAAATAAAGCCTGGCCATCTGCTGCTGTTGTTATCTAATTTGATTATTGTAATTCGTTTAAACGTTTTCGATATCGCTCATCCCGGTAGTTTATACGGGACCCCTGAAAATGCAGGTTGGATCAAATTCTTGCAGCTAGTATAAATAGGTAGTACTGTTCTTTTATTTTTAGCTGATAGAAAGGTCTGACAATTTACAATTTAATTTTTCTTTTAATCATGCTACGAGAGTCTGACGGGAAGGATTTATGTGTATTATTGTCAGAAATATCGCAAAAAAAAAAAAAAAAAAAAAAAAAAAAAAAAAAGAAGAAAAACCGAAGACCCTGACTTCAGCAAAAAATGGAAAAGTTAAATAAAAATCAAAGCACTTGCGCTATGTAAAAAAAAAAAAAAACGAACATAAAACGAGAACAAATTATAAGTGTGAAAATGCAACTTGTGAAGTGAATGGAAAGGAGGAACATCGACGAACCGAAATGACCGGTTTCGATTCCCGGTTCAAGCCAATTCTCGTTACTTGTGTAATAACTTGAAGAAGAGAATACGATATCTCGTTAGTCTGAGAATAAAGTTTCGAGAAATTCATAGAATTGTCATTCCGAACGTGTTATAATCTACAAGAAATATGTTGTCGATTTTTGTTTAATAGTAAGAAAGCAAGCAATGAGCTGTGACATTCATGCCTTTTCTAAAAGCGGTTGAAACAGTCGAGAATACAAATATATTTCGAAAGTTCCGAATGTTGATAGACATTTTAGCTATGTTACTGCTGCTGGTAGCGATGTATGTGGTAACAGTAGTTTCTACTTACCTACGTCTATCTTTTACTAGGAGAGGTCAACTATATTCTGGCAACGAATCGACGCCAAACTACTGCTTTATATATTGACGTGGATATGCATATTTAGAGGGAAAGAGAGAGGCATACACATATTACAGTTACAGCAGCGTGTAAGCCGCCTAACCTTTGATATAAGGAGGACGTAATCACAAGATAAAACAGGGTCGGTACAGCTAAATTCGAAACTATTTCTCGCAGTCACTCCCACCACTTTTACAATTACAAGGTTAAAAACTCACCGGGCATCTTGTTTTTTAATCAATTCCTCTTTTGCTTTTACTCGATCTCTCTCACTTTTAGATTTCCGCTCCTCGTATTGTCTCTTTCTTTGCTTACCCCTCTCTCTGTCACTGTGTGTTTGTATGTCTCTCTCTCTCTCTCTCTCTCTCTCTCTCTCTCTCCCTCTCTCTTACTTTCTTCCCGTTTCCCTCACACCTTCCCTCATTTTCAGCTTCCCCTTGCGTAAACTCTATTTTACCTTTATTTTACTCTGTCATTCTCTTGTATTAGCGTTTCTTTTTTCTCACTCTCTGTCCCTCCACTCTGTCTAATACTTGCACGCCTCTCTATCCATTGATCTGTGTGTCAATTCATTTTAAGCCTATTCCCCAATCTCATATCTTTCGCACACCCACTGTCTTTCAT
>NC_068983.1:141615537-141616671 GCF_001194135.2 Octopus bimaculoides | reverse complement strand
ATATATATATATATATATATATATATATACATATATACATACGACGGGCTTCTTTCAGTTTCCGTCTACCAAATTCACTCACAAGGCTTTGGTCGGCCCGAGGCTATAGTAGAGGACACTTACCCAAGGTACCACGCAGTGGGACTGAACCCGGAACCATGTGGTTGGTAAGCAAGCTACTTACCACATAGCCGCTCCATATATATATAGTGGATCTTGCATGTATGAAGTGGATTTCATTTCTTTAGTAAGGAACTCCTGATAAAAATATAAGATTTGTAGGATCTTGCAGGTATGACGTGTATTCGATCCACCATAGCCAAATTTAAATCAACACTGCAACAGAACTTTTCCCACGGTGGAACAATGGTTTTTCTGTGACAGCAGTTTTACATTTGCCAGATTACTTTTAGCTAGGCCTAAATAATGTCTTCACCACTTGACCCTTTCTAACCTCTTCTACTCCACCAAAATCTAGAATAGAGATAACAAGACTACCAACTAAATCTATTGTTCTAAATGATATGTTTATCCTTTTGGGTAGTTATAAAAGCAAGAACTCCCCAAGCAAAAATCAGTCGGTGACAACTCAACGAGCTAGTCACTTCTGTAACAACGAAGTCTAGCTGACCAGCTACAAACTTGGTCAGAGGGAGAAATGAAGTTTACTGTCAGCAGCTGTGAGACAACATTCCACAACTCTACAACTCTCACTAGCTCTAATTCTATTCTCTTACATCATTCTATCTCTCTGAATTTACAACTAAACAATGAAGACGACACAAGCACAAACTTTACTTCGCATGCTTTTGGATTTATCATTACCTGCCCGTTGAGGCAAGGTATTGTAATGTATCGGTAAATAAATATTTCCTTAAAACTTCATGCATTGTCCATCTTTCACATCTTACAACTTGCAAATATAACAACGGATTTTTATCGTTACAACTACTGACTGCGACATTTCATAATATTGTTTACAAATCAATTTCCCTCGTTAGAATTGGTGACCCTCGACTTCAACTAAAAACTTTATCGTTACGAACTGGCAATCCCGGCGTTGCAACATAACACGCATCGCTACAAAAATAAAAACTCTACCGTTACATACATACATACATATGTGTATATATA
>NC_068983.1:141613086-141614929 GCF_001194135.2 Octopus bimaculoides | reverse complement strand
TAGCAATTCTATTTGCAACGCTAGTTTACGCAAAAAATTCGAAAATGAAGTAGTAGTAGTGGAAGAAGAAGAAGATAAATTAGGTA
Source organism: Octopus bimaculoides (assembly GCF_001194135.2). Taxonomy (NCBI): domain Eukaryota; kingdom Metazoa; phylum Mollusca; class Cephalopoda; order Octopoda; family Octopodidae; genus Octopus; species Octopus bimaculoides. Next base: position 141,614,843 of record NC_068983.1, on the reverse strand, counting down.
GGGCCATATATAGCAAATCGGTTTATCTTGGCGTATGCTCGTGGTCGGTCAGTACAAACAGTTCCACTGTTACCGAAATCGGTCTGATGAGTGAAAATTTATTTGACCGATCCACCATAGCCAAATTTAAATTAACACTGCAACAGAACTTTTCCCATGGTGGAACAGTGGTTTTTTTCTGACAGTAGTTTTACATTTTCCAGATGCCTTTAGCTAGGCCGAAATAATGTCTTCACCACTTGACCCTTTCTAACCTCTTCTACTCCACCAAAAACTAGAATAGAGATAACAAGACCACCAACTAAATCTATTGTTCTCAATGATATGTCTATCCTTCTGGATAGTTATAAAAGCAAGAAACCCTAAGCAAAAACCAAGTAGTCACCTGGCGACAACTGAGCGAGGCGGCTCGTGACGACTCAGTTAGTTAGGGAACGGACTGCTATAATCATGATCACAAGGAATGCAGCTTCTAAGACAATGGTCAGTGAGAGAAATGAATTTTACTGCCAGCAACTGTGAGACAACGTCCCACAGCCCTACAACTTTCACTAGCTCTAATTCTGTTCTCTTACAACATCATTCTATCGCTATCTGTGGATTACTACTAACAATTCCTATACGCCAAACTATGCAAAGAAACATTCCACCACATCTTTCTTTCGCATGCTCTCGGATGTTATAACCTGCCCGTCGAGGTATGGTATTTTTCAACGTAACGGTAAATGAATACTTTCTTAAAACTTCATGCATTGTTCATCTTTCGCATCCTAACAACAATAAAACCTAACCGCACACTCATATGCATGTGGCCCAAAATTATCCGCAGTTTCACTAAAACTTTCTTTAGGTTGGCTGCACAACCTTCATTGTTCGCATGTTAAAATGTAAGTACTCTTGTGTTTATGTAACCGAGGTTTGACCTTGATCGCTCCAGTTTTCTTTCTTGCGTTACAGAGTAAACATGACCGCTACGCAGCCAGTGTGCACAAGGAAAAATAGAGGACAGTGTTCGGATTTCTTTGGTTTGAAGGTGTGTCTTGGGTTGAAATTCATGGCAACTTTTAGTACAACACGGAGACAGAACTCTACTGCATAGAAGTATGTATGAATGGAAACATTTACGAGAATCTAAAAAATGGCCGAACAAAACCAGAATCGCCAGCACAAAAGAAATTCAAGATTCAAGTTTTTGCAGAAAAAGTGATACTAAACGTTTTATTGGGACGCAAAAGGACCTATGCCTGAACTTTACCTGGAAGAGGGGGTTACAGTCACCAGTGTAGGCTATTGTGATGTGCTGGTCAACAAACTGAAACCAACAATTCAGACCAAATGCCAAAGTCTATGGTCAGAGAAAGTGTCAGTGTTTCTCGAAAATGCATGCACACATACGACCGCTCACACCTTTGAAACCATTTAAAACTTTGGTTTTGAGTTGCTGGAACACCCTGAATGCAATCTTGATCTCGCCCCTTCCGATTATCACTTCTTTATACCGTTCAAACATCCTTTGCGAGGTCGTTGATTTGCTGCGAACGAAGAAGCAGTGAAAGCGGTGCATACATGGCTGCACGACTAGTCGAAAGACTTTTCTGACGGAAGAAGCAAGCTTGTGGAGCGACGGAAGAAGTACATTGAAAAGCAAGGAGATTAAGCTAAGAAATGATGTTATTGTTCAGCCACTACTTTTGTTAATAAAAATACAGAAACTTTTAACATCATCTCTTTCTAAATAGTCACCTTGCGCAGCAATA
>NC_068983.1:141609439-141610543 GCF_001194135.2 Octopus bimaculoides | reverse complement strand
AACCTTCTTTATCAAGTTTAGATTTGACTTCGTCAAAATTCAGCAACTGTAAATTTGCTTATCTTCCACTCCCTTCATCCGAGGGCTCTATATTATGTGACACATCCACAGGTTCTCCTAGGCCTTTAGTACCTACGAACCATCAACGTTCTGTGTTTGATGCCCTTCATTCTTTGTCATATCCGGGCATCTCAGCAACAGTAAAGCTTATCACTGCTCGGTTTTTCTGGCCCAATATGCGGCGATCAATTGCCACTTGGGCACGCTCCTGCATGAAGTGCCAGAGTGCGAAGGTCCATAGGCACGTTCGTGCCCCTCTTGGACAATTTCCTTCTCCTGAAGCCCGTTTCCGTCGCATCCATCTTGATTTGGTTGGACCGTTACCAGTGTATCGCGGGTTCTCATACCTGTTAACTTGTGTTGACCGTTTCTCACGTTTGCCAGAAGCCATTCCTATAGCAGATATTACTTCTGAGACTGTTGCCCAGGCTTTCGTTTCTGGGTGGGTGTCGAGGTTCGGAGTACCGGTCAGTTTGACCACAGATCGTGGCCGGCAATTTGAGGCCGCGCTTTTTCGTGACCTATCACAAATCCTGGTGGTGCATCGTATACGCACCACCAGCTACCATCCCGCTTCTAATGGGATGGTTGAGCGGTTTCATCGACAACTTAAGGCCGCCTTGCGCGCCTTGCGCGCCTCGCCCAACCCGCAGTTTTGGGTTGAAATTCTTCCGGTTGTTCTCCTTGGATGCCGGACTGCGGTAAAAGCTGACTTGGGTTACTCCTCGGCGGAACTTCTTTACGGCACCACGTTGACGGTGCCTGGTGCGATGGTGGTACCAGACTCATCACAACCACCACACCCAGAGTCCTATGTTACTCGGTTGCGAGAGTATTTCTCCAATCTTCCATCTATGGGCCCCAGACAACAGTCACCTCCCTTTAGAGTGCCAGCAGACATTGAGTCTTGGTCTCATATGTTTATTAGGGATGATTCTGTCAAAGGACCCCTTGTTTCTCCTTACAAAGGACCCTATCGTGTGCTTTCTCGCACTCCAAAGTTTTTCAAGGTCGACGCTAATGGTCGTACAGAAATTGTGTCTG
>NC_068983.1:141597402-141607811 GCF_001194135.2 Octopus bimaculoides | reverse complement strand
CACACACACACACACACACACACACACACACACACTTATCCATTTGAATGAGTCACAAACTCACATCTCGAATGCTTTGGGTCAATGTCCTAATTAATGAATGTGTGCGGCCATCTTTGTTACTGCAATGTAAGTGTTACGACGTTTGTCCTGATCTTGTTTACATTTTCCAAAAATGATATTACATTCTGTTAGCTGTTAGGGAGCAGCTGTTAGGAAGTAGCTGCTAGGAAGCTGATAAAGCTCTTACAAATGTTGAAACTAGTCGATCTGATCTTCTATCCTGTTTGCTGAGACTCTTGTGCTTTAATCACGTGGTCTATTTTCACTAAATATGCTTGTTTATAAAATATACCATTGTAACTTTGTTTACAAAACTTTACTTGCATTGATTTGAATTGTTATTTCATAGAGTGGCTCTGTTAATGAACAGACTATGAATTATCTATACACTCACTCCTACTCTTCTTTTGATAAATGAACTTTGTGAGCAATACACTGCGAAAATTAGTTACAAAACCGACTTTAAGTGTCGAAAAACAAATAATAATAAACGGTCAACAAAACTGAGAAAAGTTTATGAAGATTTCATAGAAAAGTAAACCTTCATGATAGGTCTAAGCAAGAAATTGGCTTCTATCTAATCTCAAAACATTGTAATTGTATTTCAACAGTACCTTTCCGTCGCAAAATTGATTAGTGAATGACTCTTGTTGGGACTTGATTTACACGATCAGCCGAGTCAACTTATGTTCAAGTGGAAGGATGAATTCTGTTTGTCCTGGGCTGCGACAAGCACATTGTTGCTCTTGGCAGCAAGTCTCTTCTAAAAATCTTTATTCACTTGAGAATATCCAAAAGAATTGTTTAAAGAATCTCTGAAAAGACTTAGCGTTACAAATTCCGCATGCTTCATAGACCCAGTATAATCTAGTTGGCTGCAGATATCTTTCCGTCCATCTCATTGAAAATATTCAACCAGATTAACTGCACTTGAACGATAACATATCTTCCATCAATGAGGAAATGCATCATACCAATATGACAAGTGAAATGGACTTTCACCAATGACCTTTGGATACATGTTTCGTTGTTTGACATCAAGCGACAATACTGTTGATAAACAGATCAACTTTTTAGCAATCTCTAACGCTTAATACTCTGCAGTCTATTACACATTGTATCAAATAAGAATGAAAATATGATTCAATTAGTAGATCTTATCTAAAGGTTTATGAAGATTTCGTAGAAAAGTAAACCTTCATGATAGGTCAAAGGAAGAAAGTGGCGTCTATCTAATTTCAAAACCTTATGCCCTGTCATTCGTGATTATCAAAAATTCCGTGATCACATCTATACATTTAACTTAGTCGTAATGTATAAAAATCTATTTATACCTTTTACACTATGTCAAGCCCATAATTATAACTTTGTTGTTATACCTTGGTATAACAACAAAGTTTTCATGCACTGAAACTTCAGTTTCTGGGCCCAGAATAACATTTGCCATTTTATTACTCTGAAATTGATGTCGTCATTGAAACAGTACCCCCACCTGTTCTCTTTATCCTTTCTGAATATGCATCTGTGCAGATTATTTTCCTATTATAATGTCTAGGGAAAACAGCCCTAGTCATTATTCGTTTCAGATTTTGGCACAAGGCCAAACACTAGTCATTATTAGCAGGTACTCAATTAAGTTCATCAATTGTAAAAAGAAAAAAAAAATCAGGCGATTTTGCAAGGTCTAATTGAAAAATCTATGCAGAATATTTATCACATGGAATACCTGACAAATTGTCATCAAATGGTAGACCAGAATTCACAACTTCATCAACTAGAAACTTCCTTAACTTTTGTTGTGTTCGTTATCATCTTTCATCAGTCGCTTAACCAACAATTCAGAAATTTGAAATACAAGTACTACTCATTTTTTGCTAGCTGAATGGACTGGAGCAACGTGAAATAAAGTGTCTTGTTCAAGCACACAATGCGTAGCCGGGAATTGAACTCACGACCTTACAGCTAACTCTGAGATAGAATGTGAATGGAAAAAGGTAAAACGCATTATCCCCGACAACAATAGCTCAAGTGGTGAACTGGATATATTTCTCTTCCAATAGCTATGCAACAACACCAGATATACACACTGTCCCCGGCACTGTGCATATTTGGATGTCTAAAAAAGGATTTCACACCTATATGATCTGTCCAAAAACAAACTTTGTAACTCACAGCCTGAAACATTCTTTGCAAAGGAAGAAACTCTTCTCAATCGGCCAATTAATATGGTGGAACAACTTTTGTAATATATCAAACAACTTCCACTGCTTGTTGGAGATAAATAACTAATGGAAAATGTTTGTTCAAATCCCACCTAGGTCAGTTTTATTTTTCGCCTTTTCGGGGTCAATAAATGAAATAATAGTCTCGTATTGCACTCAATTTTCCAAGGAAGTATGCTAAACATACAAACTGTAAGTTGAAACATGTATCTTTCTATTATCTATTGATCTATCAGTTGCTGATCTTGAATTATTCAATTTTTTGGAATTTGGTAAAATCGGACTTTGTAATTTGATTTTATCTCCAATAATAAGTAGTGAAAGTTGTTTGGTGTGTTTACTCATCCCACCAAATTTAGCAAACTTTATAACCACACACACACACACACACACACACACACACACACACACACACACACACACACACACACACACACACACACACACACACACACACACACGCGCGCGCGAGCAAGCAAGTAAGCAAGCAGGAAAAGGGAAAACAAAACGTATCAAAAAAATTATGATGGAAGCAAAATTACTGATGAAGATCAGTTTAAAATTCAGCTTGGTGCTTTCGTACCTTCGCTGCCACAAGATGGAGATGACATAAACGGATGTATGTGTCTTTGAAGGAAGCAACGCACAAAATAACAGAAGAAACCGCCATCTAAAAAGGTTGCAAACTTGTAACATGCCTTACTATTAGAAATAAAGACATGCTGTGAACGAAGACGAATAGGCAGAACAGAAATGTCGAACAATCCAGAAGGTTATATCAAAGCCGACGTTTACAAAGAACTGAACAATGTAGTCATATAAGTTGTCAAAAACACAAAAGAAGAAAAAGCTACGAAATTAAATAGAATTTCTAGAAGTCGACGTATAACTTTACGTTATTGCCGGTTATTATAAGCAATTTATTGCAAAGAATTTCAAGAAGTCGATTTTAATAATAATTATAGTACCGTATTTGATGGCCTATACTTTTGTAAAATTGTTGTTGTTGGCACTCCGTCGCTTACGACGTCGAGGGTTCCAGTTGATTTGATCAACGGAACAGCCTGCTCGTTAAATTAACTTGCAAGTGGCTGAGCACTCCACAGACACGTGTACCCTTAACGTAGTTCTCGGGGATATTCAGCGTGACACAGTGTGACAAGGCTGACCCTTTGAATTACAGGCACAACAGAAACAGGAAGTAAGAGTGAGAGAAAGTTGTGGTGGAAGAGTACAGCAGGGTTCGCCACCATCCCCTGCCGGAGCCTCGTGGAGCTTTAGGTGTTTTCGCTCAATAAACACTCACAACGCCCGGTCTGGGAATCGAAACCGCAATCCTATGACCGCGAGTCTGCTGCCCTAACCACTGGGCCATTGCACCTTCACTTTTTGTAAAATACATTACCACTAAAATAATGTTTAATTCCTCCACTTATCTATATAACTTTATGCATCCACATTCGATATAAACATACCGTAGGCGATTGTTCACCAATAGATAGCAGCACACGTCTTGCAAACGTTTTGAGCTTACATTGAGTGCATTGAACGCAGGGGGATTTTTTAAAGCCATTTTTTGGGCAAAGAAAAAAAAAGGGTGCGTCTTATAGGCCATCAAATACAGTAATTTCTTTTTCAAGTCAATTCATAGACCGGAAAGAAAGATCATGAAAGATTCAGTAGATGGATAATGAAGGTAATACGCATCCACAAACACAGTAGAGTTATTTTATGTTAGAAAGATCTTTACGAACATCTTCCCACTATATTCGCATACATTTCCAGAAGCGATATCGGAGGTCTCGGATGTCCATCTAATGCAGAAATAAGTAAGGAAGAAATGGAAAAGATAATGAAATGAATAGAAAACCGTAAAGTATCTGATATTGATGCCATCAGTACTGATGCAGGAGGAGAGAACATGCTTAAATGTTAACATAATATTCAACATGATATGGAAATAGAAAAGACACCAAAAAAGCTGAGCCTGTAGACTGGAAACACACACACACACACACACACACACACACACACAGAACTGATCAAGAAAACATATGATCAAATACATTCCAGTCACGACCACCCTAGCTGTTTTCCGGTATAAAGTATCTTGGGTGCCTTATCCAATGTGTCTTTTCATTCTTGAGACTGTGGGGAGAAAATTGTGTGAGATTTAGCCGTTATTGCCAGCAAGTTAAGCAGCCAGGTATACACCACCTCGTCGACATCAAAACTGAATCGTACCATTTTGTTCATGTCTTCTCTCTTTCACTTATGTTTATCGAACGGTTTTCGTACTTTCGTGACATGCAGCACGAAATAACTTCCGTTATTGTTGTTGTTGTTGTTTAACTCAAGGTCAACCCTTATCAAGAAGTCCAACGATAAAAAGCGTTCTACTCCACTCCTTCACTATCATTTGATAATTGTGTACCTAAGACTGTGTCCTACTCTACCGTAAGAGGGTAGGGTAGGATCTGAAGGAATTAAGGTAGCTATTTTCAGTAGAGGTAGCGTGACCTTCTCCATTGGTTTCCTGTTTAAACTTCGACGAACCCGTAACACACCCGTAACACATCGGATATGACTTCCCATAACATTCTCACCCATAACACATCGGACATGACTTTTTCTCTAGAAGTCTCTTCAAGTCTATCGACAGCCTTTGAATCTGTAACAATTAGGTTTTAATTAGTGTAGTTACCAATTGTAACGGGTAAAATTGATTAGGTACACAATAATATGAAATGTCGCAGTCAGCAGTTGTAACAATAACAATTTGTTGTTATAATGGCATGTTGTAGGGTGTGAAAGATGAACAATGCATGAAGTTTTAAGGAAATATTTATTTACCGTTACGTTACAACACCTTGCCTCAACGGGCAGGTTATAATAAATCCAAAAGCATGCGAAGTAAAGTTTGTGTTTGTGTTCTCTTCATTGTTTAGTAGTAATAACAGAGAGAGATAGAATGATGCTGTAAGAGAACAGAATTAGAGCTAGTGAGAGTTGTAGAATTGTGGGACGTTGTCTCACAGTTGCTGACAGTAAACTTCATTTCTCCCTCTGACCAAGGTTGTAGCTGGTCAGTCAGACTTCAATCTCACTGAGTTGTCACAGAAGTGACTCTCTTTTGTTTGCGGGTTCTTGTTTTTATAACTATCCAGAAAGATAGACATATCATTGAGAACAATAGATTTAGTTGGTGGTCTTATTATCTCTATTCTAGCTCTTGGTGAAGTAGTCATGAGGGTCAAGTGGTGAATATATTATTTCGGCCTAGCTAAAGGCAATCTGGAAAATGTAAACTGCTGTCACAGAAAAACCATTGTTCCACCGTGGGAAAAGTTCTGTTGCAGTGTTGATTTAAATTTGGCTATGGTGGATCGAATACACGTCATGCCTGCAAGATCCTACAAATCTTATATTTTTATCGGGAGTTCCTTACTAAAGAAATGAAATTATAACCTATATCATCTCCAGTAAACATTTTGGAACTCTAACAACTGTTGTTATACAATCTTAGTGCCGACAACTTTCCTTGCTATATTGCTATACTGCACTCAGTGATGTCGGCAAATAATGTTTATATATAGCTAATTACCTGTGCAACCAGTGGGGTTGGACAGGTAAAAGGATCAAGTGCATTAGCTTTCTAAGTTTCTGATCTGGGATGTGCACTGCAGCAATACCTTATTGAGCAGCAGTGAAAATGTCCAGTGTCCTGGACACCCGAAGTAACTGCCTATTAGTCTGATTGGAGTAGAGAATGCCATCTGCAAGGATTTAACCACGGGGTTTAAAGACTCCTTCAGCGGTTTTTACTTGCCATGCTTCAGAGTACGACATTTGCCATTTTATCTGCTGGAATTATGAAACATTTGCACGAATCACTTTAATGTATTTTTCAATTAATATATCTAAGTTTTCTTTTTAACTACATCACTGTGTTATTAAAAACGCTTGCTATATTAAAAATAACTAGCGGATCCCTTGAAAATTTCATATTTTGTAACTGTTCATATTTCCATTTTGATGCATAAATATGCAGAACATTGTGTTATGCTCTTCAAAATTTCGATTATGTCTTCTATTTCATTCTACAGTTGAAGATTTTGAAAGTGAAACATTCAAACTTGTTTCATTGTTAAATATGTTAAGTGTATCTTCGATTTTATTCCATAGTTGAGATCGTTACCGGAGTAACACTTAAATAGTGTCATGACAAGCAGAATAAAATTATAGATGATACCTCTGCTTACTGTAGCACACTGACAAAGTCAAAACATGCTTTCTTTCTAGAAGCCTTGTATAATATGATCCCAGACGATCACAAACTTCTCTCATTATAGTAGTTTTCTATTAATACTATTTCCGTTGCCATTTGTTAAATAATGTATTTGCCTTGTTGGTAAAAGGCAAATAAAGTTCAAATATCTTCCCCAAGTAGAGAGATTTCGCAAAGCAACAAAAACAATTCCTCTCATATTACTGAATATCCTATAAATACGGCGAAACAATAAAGAGCAATTTACTAATTAATATTTTCCAAACCACCAAGAGCCTCACTCGGTATGTCGGATCAGAATAGGTGAAGATAATGATGTGCGTACTTCTAGCAACGTACACACTTTATAGCCACCCAGTAGCAATCTCCTAACTCAATTATATATGCCATTCAAAGGAAAATAAAGTCGTTTATATGATTATTTTTTACTTACTTGCTGGCTTTAGGGGAAAGGACAATACCCATGGCTTTCGCAGTCCCTCATAAGTCAGTGAAACGATGCTGTTAATGTTCATCTTGAACCTTTGTAAGCCAACACCTACAGGAATTCCAGAGAGTTGATGTTCTGAGAAGGAAGGGCGGGTATAGTGATTAGTACGGGTTTTGAGTGGTAAAAGACACGACAAGGGTGATGAAAAAAGGATATGGTGATCAGTGAGCAATATCAAGGGCAGACAATTCTCAAGCAATTAAAATCCTCGGCGTGCTAAGGATTCAACCAGCCAGCCGTCTTTCTACTACAGGCACAAGGCCGGAAATTTTGTGTGAGGGGCTACTCGATTACATTAACCCCAATGATCTACTGGTACTTATTTTACAGACTCCGAAAGACGAAACGCAAAGTTGACTACGGCAGTATTTGAACTGAGAATATAAAGAGTAGGAAGAAATCCCGCTAAGCATTTTCGCCGGCGCGCTAACGATTCTTCCAGCTCATTGCGTTAACAACAACAACAGCAGCAACAGTAATAATAATAATAATAATAATAATAATAATAATAATAATAATAATAATAATAATAATAATAATAATAATAATAACAATAATAATAATAATAATAACCAAATTCGAGAAATATGTAAAAGAAATCGGAATTGACATGAGAGCAGAGCAAGCCCAAAAAACTGGGGACAGCTAGGATTTTGAGATTTGTACTTGGATGTTGAATGTCTCCCACGATAATTAACAACCAAATATCAGAGCTTATAATGTGTGGAAAGAGACCCCGTGAGACCTCTGAAAGCAGGCTGCTGTCCGCTCTCACAGAATCTACCAGAACAAAGAAGACTGAACTTTCTGCGAAGTAAAACAATAATAATGATAATAATTTCAAATTATGGCACAAGACCAGCAATTTCGGGGAAGGGGATAAGGTGATTATATCAACTATGGTGTTCACCTGGTACTTTTTTTTATCGACCCTGCATAGATGAAAAGCGACGTCGACCTCGGCGGGAATTTGAATTCAGAATGTGAAGACGAACGAAATACTGCTAATCAGTTTGTCCGCAGTGCTAACGATTCTGTCATCTCGCCACCTTAATAATAATAATAATAATAATAATAATAATAATAATAATAATAATAATAATAATTAATTCGTATTATTGGCCACAAGGGCTAATATCAATTAAAAATATGTAAGGACAAAGACAGGTCGAAGGTTACAAAAGGTTTTGTCCGAAAAGGTAGGAACGTTCGTCTAACAATAATAATAATGATAATGATAATAATAATAACAACAATAATAATGATAATGATAATAATAACAACAACAACAACAACAACAACAATAATAATAATAATAATAATAATAACAACAACAACAACAGTAATAACCTAAAAGGCGTGCCATCTCAAGAGGGTTACAATACCAGTAAATGTAGAAACACTTGAAATGATCAGAAAAGGAATTGAAAATTATTTGAGGATGATCCCTCGCATACCGTCCATGCAGGAAGTGCGAAAGATTGTCTTAATTGGTACGTCACACATACTGAGGAGTGCATTGTCGCTGTGAATTTTCTTTCTTTTTTTTCCCCTTTATTTTCTTTGTTTATTTTTTCATTTTTTTCTTTTTTCTCTCTCTGTCTTTCTTTCCCTTTTTCTCTATAACATGACTGTAAATGAACGATCCAGTGTTTATTTTAATGGCCTACCAATGTATACAGTGCATTTTTGTGCCCTAGGTGTCAGGTAAACGCTTGGCAAGAAATGGAAACAGAATTGAAAGAAGAAGAAGAAGAAGAAGAAGAAGAAGAAGAAGAAGAGGAAGAAGAAGATGATGATGATGATGATGATGATGATGATGATGATGATGATAATAATGGTTGCTTCTGATATAAGCACAAGGCCTGGATTTAAAGGAGTTTGATAGTCGATAGCATCGATGCCAAATGCTTGATTGTACTCCACTTTATCGAACCTGGAGGGATGAAAGACAAAATTAATCACTAACATAAGCAAAAGAACATAGATTTACGAAGAAGTTGTGTAGAATATAACTGAATCAATTCTAGTCAGTTTTAGTAATAAAATAAATGCGCCCTTTTAAAGCCTAGTCAGGCTCATGAGCCCGGTTTCCCGGTTTCAATGGCGTATGTGTTCCCCAGCTGGACGGAACGCCAGTTCATCGCAGCGTTACTCATTTTTGCCAGCAGAGGGAGCTGGAGCAACGTGAAATGAAGTGTTTTGCTTAAGAACACACAATGCGTCGCCCGGTCCAGGAATCGAAACCACAATCTTACGATCATGATGCTGACACCCTAACCACTAAGCCACGTGCCTACACAGTCAGTCTTAGTAGGGCAATATTTTGCTGGTGTCACCAACTGAGAACTAGAAAGGGTTAAAAATCCATCTCGATTGTAATAAACCTGGTAAGTAGAGAATTCAATTATCTCAATAGGAGTTAGGGCGTATTACACATACATACATACATACATACATGCATACATACATACATACATACATACATACATACATACACACACACACACACACACACACACACACACATACATACATATACACACACGCAAACTCACACACATACATCGTTTACTTTTGCAAATTTTCTTTGCCATCTTTTTTTTTTGCCATTATATAGTTCTGAGTAAAAGTTTAGAGTTCATACATTCACGGTCCTTGTAGTAGACTTTAAAAATATTCTTGTAATCTGTTATTTTTATTACTTGTACACATATTTTTAATGCATGTTTGCTTATAAGCAGGGGAACCCAGTCATGGCTGTCAGACAATTTCTGCGACACCACCCCTAACATCTGGCCACCTAACTCCCCACACTGCAACTCTCTTGATTTTTATGTGTGGGGCGCAGTTGAGTGAGAGACCAACAAAACTCCTTGTTACACCAAAAATGAACTGAAGGCAAGGATTATGGCAGCATTCACCAACTTAAAGAAGGTAACCGCCCAGAAGAGTTTTAGGAGATTCCGATGTCATAAAGAGGCCGTGGTTGAAGCCAATGGCGATTTTATTGAATAAATTTACTCTTTCGTATTTCAAGATATTTTAATGAAATTTTGGTAAATATTTCTATTAAAATGAGATGTCAGTGTTATTTTCATTTTTGCGTAATTTAGACAACAGTTTATTCCCCGCACACTGTATATATGCATGTTTATACGTATGTATGTTATGCATGCATGTGTGTGTGTGTCTTTGTGTTTGTCCTCCACTACCTCTTGACAACCGGTGTTGGTTTGTTTACGTGCCTATAATACAGTGGTTTGGCAAAAATAATCCAACATAATAAGTACCAGGCTATAAAAAGTACTGTTGTTGATTTGTTCGACGAAATCTTTCAAGGTAG
>NC_068983.1:141594488-141597074 GCF_001194135.2 Octopus bimaculoides | reverse complement strand
ATATATATATATATACATGTGTGTGCGTGTGTATGTATACACACACAATTAGTCATAACTTATAATTACTTATGAGTATTGCTTGTCATTTGGCGGTAAGGTCGGGAGCATACTTCGGCCACTATGGCCAATGTATCAGTTAATGTTATATAAATACAATAATTATAATTTTACTCTTTTCAAATGTTCTTGGTGACTATTCAAATAAATGAAATGAATATTAGTTTTCAAAATATAAGTATCTATTGAATTACAATTAGGTTGAATAAAACAATAAGTCGTATTTTTTTTTCAGCAGTATAAACAATAGCGTGAAATATTGAGTTTACAGTCGTGGTGGTGCGTGGTGAAACCATCTAATGATGACTCCGTTCAGAAGGCTGGAATAAATGTCGTTCGACGAAGGAACACTATACAATGAATTCACAGAACCAAGCTGTAACTTTTAAATGCTTTTGCTCCAGGTCAAATATATATACAAGTTGAATAATCATTGAAAGTGAAGGCCATGTTCATCTTCTGTGTATTCTACTTCATATCTGCTCGATGTCTGTTAGCTGTTGCGTGCGTTGTGCAAGAGCTAACGAGGTCACGTCCTCAAAGGCTGGTGTCGCGATGACAAAGAGGGAGGACTGAGTGCCGGAACCTCAAGGTTACATGTGTCACCTAGTGGCGAGCTATTTAGGTAGCTACCGTCAGTAGAGGTAACTGTGCCTACAAGGTAAAAATCCCCTTTCGATTGAAAGGGTCGAAGGCTACTGATGTGACGCTACCCCACATCTTCTATAAACGGAGTAGACGTTCTACCAATATACCAAAGCAATCCTTTGAACTTCTCCATCCATCTTAGAAGCTTCGTTCTTACCAGCGAGAACTGTATAATATTTACATCGTTTGGATTCAGAAACTTGGGGAGAAATGAAATGAATCGTTTTCCTTTTAACAGTAGACCTCAAGATAGATAAAGCTATTAATAATAGATTGTAAATAGGTTTAAAACCTTTGGTATGGAAAAGTCGATGGCTCAAATTTCACATTTGCTCATATTTCACAAATCAAATGGCTCATATTTCACAAATAACACCATTTATCTTTCAGGTGTAACATTATCTGATACTACCAACAGTGGCAAAGTTTGTTTCTTACATTACCTGTCTTATATGATAGGCAGCACTATTGTTTGTTTATAATAACCAAGAGAAATAAATCCATATATAGGTATATAGAAATGTAGAAATGCATATAAAATCATACACACACACAGACACAGACACACACACACTCACACACACACTCACACGCACACACACACACACACACACACACACACACACACACACACACACACACACAATCTTTTATTCTTTTACTTGTTTCAATCATATGACTGCCACTATGTTGGAACATCGCCTTAATGGGTTTTAGTCAAAGCAATCGACTCCAGGACTTATTCTTTGTAAGCCTAGTACTAATTTTATCGGCCTCTTTTACCGAACCACAAAGTTACAGGGACGTAAACATACCAACATCGGTTGTCAAGCGATGGTGGGGGCACAAACATGGACACAAAGACACATACACATTATATATATATATAGCTTACTACGTTGTCTGATAATCGAAAGACTGTTTTGTTTTATTTTTGTTGTATAGCCGAAAGGGTTTTGTCCATTTTATATTTATAATTCTATTTCTTATGTTACGTTCGTCCGATAGTCGAAAGACCCTTTCTGTTTGTTATTTCCTTGTGTTTGTATATGTACATTCGTTTGCCTTGCTCAGGGGCTTAATGCCTTCAGCTTAAGCCCTTGGCCCAACTGGTTTCGAGTAGTATTGAAGAGGATTGGGCGAAACTACGTAGACATTCCAGACTCCGACTGAAGAAGCAATTGGCTGCGAATGATCGGTGTATCTTGTTTTGTCCTGTTTGCCGTTGTTGTGCTATCGTCCTTTTCCTGCTTGTTATGTTTTGACAATTTCCGTTTGTTGTGTTTTTTTTACCTTTGATATATATATATGTACCGGGTGTACCAGCAAAATTGTCTCGCTCACAAATTCTTAAAGCTTCTTAAAATCAATAAACTTATCAGCTTGCAGTTGTCCACGTTTTCCAGATAAGACGTCTGGCCATATTGATACCAGTTTTTGTAAGAATCAGTGAAATACCCATTGAGATATTTAGCTAGAAGAGAACAGGCTGAAATAGTTTTGTAGCAGCTTCACCATGTCTTCCCAACTGAGCAATGTTGAGAGGGCTAAGATTGCCTAGGCCTTCGGTAATGGTACCAACATTTATTCTCTGGCTTG
The DNA here is from genome assembly GCF_001194135.2 of Octopus bimaculoides. Taxonomy (NCBI): domain Eukaryota; kingdom Metazoa; phylum Mollusca; class Cephalopoda; order Octopoda; family Octopodidae; genus Octopus; species Octopus bimaculoides. The sequence continues at coordinate 141,594,767 of NC_068983.1, read as the reverse complement.
CATCTACAAAGTCCATTCAAAAGCCATCAAGAGAATTGTGAATAAGTTCGGGAAAGAGGGAATAGCGGAAAGGAAAACTGGATCAAGAGGGATCATCATTTCAGTCTGGAGCTGAAGAGATCAATCAGAAGAGATCCAACTCAATACATTAGACGCTTGACACGGGAGAAAGGAGCTTCAGCTATTACAGTTCTGAGAAGTGACAGAAGACTTGAAAATGAAATCGTACGTGAGACCTGTGAGGTACCTTTGTTACCTTAGAACAAAAGGTTAAAAGGT
>NC_068983.1:141589488-141591988 GCF_001194135.2 Octopus bimaculoides | reverse complement strand
TTCTATTGTGATAATTCCTTTACATTTGCATATATTTTATTTCAAGCATGAGATTGCATCACCCAAAAGAGTATGGACCACTATTTGCATCAGACAATTCCCCACATCGCTAAGATAAAAAGAAGCATTTTTATTACATATTACAATGTTTTTTTCTGAAAGTACACCTTGTGTAAATATCAAGATTTACAAGTTTGTTCAATCCAAATTAACATGGTGTGAAATGCAAAATTGTAAAACAAATTGCATTCGTTTACAACAAATAAATTCAGCTGTCACTTTTTTTTCATTTCTTTTGATTTTCTTTAACTTCAGGTTAACCCTAACCAAGTAAACTTAGATACCAAACAGATATAAGTTCTGGTAGGTGTATGGGCTGCGTTATGATCGACTAAAGCCTTTGAAGCTGGTACCGAAGTCTGGCCGAGGTCCGATGGTTGAAACAAGCAAAAGAAATATCATTCTGTTGAAAGGAATCAAGGAGGAATGTCAGCTTCTGGATATGTAATGTTACTGGTTGGTCTTTAGCAGAGTTCATTTTATTGCGAGCATTCGAAATATTTTCCTGCAGACGTTGTCTCTTTTTCTCTCTGTTGCTGGATCCTGAAGAAGGGGCGGTATTCACGGTCCTCGCAGGTTCTCTGAGACCGGTGAGAATGATGTCGTTTATATTCCACTTGAACCGTTGCAAGTCACAGAAAAGACACGAGCAGGAAGGATGAACATCCCAGAGGGATGACCTTCTAGGAAGGAACTCGAGACCTGGGCTGAGGTATGTGGGTACAGTATGGGTGATGGCAAAAGAGGAGACGAGTGAGCGGTGTATACCTGAGTGGCTGTGACCAGCTAGTTCCTGGGAACAAATGCTTTTATAATGTAGATAGAAAGGCCAGAAAGAGAGAGGGAGATAGATAGATAGATAGAGAGATAGAGAGAGAGAGAGAGAGAGAGAGAGAGAGAGAGAGAGAGAGAGAGAGAGAGAGAGAGAGAGAGAGAGAGAGAGAGAGAAAGAGAGACAGAGAGGAGCCAAGGACTGAAGAGTGACTTTAAGTGATTTTTGTCTAATTAGTCGAATGAATATGAAAAGAGCTCCACATTAAACATCGGCCACTGGAATCTTGTCAATCTGGAAATGCACTCTAAAGGTTATCAATATTACCCCTCTCCTTGTGACGAAGTTATAAGACCCAAAGTTTATGGAGAAACTGAGTTGTGAACTAACGGTCATTTACAAAATAAGAACAAACTGAACAGAAAAGGACCACGAAAATAAATGTAGACTTCCGGACATGTGATCCGACTATTAAAATCAGGCTGAAGTGAATAGAAGTTGAATGCGAACAACTGGTTAGGAAATATGACAGGAAATGACAGAGTAAAGTCAAGTGAGAGAGAGAGGAGAAGGATAGAGAGAGAAGGAGGATAAAGAATGAAAGAGAGGAAGAGAGAAGCAGCTGAGAAAAAGAGATTGTATAAGAAAAACGAGTTCATCGAAAAGCCAAAACATTATAGCTAGTGGTAGATGATAGCTGTAATGTTGTTGTTGGCACTCCGTCGCTTACGACGTCGAGGGTTCCAGTTGATCCGATCAACGGAACAGCCTGCTCGTGAAATTAACGTGCAAGTGGCTGAGCACTCCACAGACACGTGTACCCTTAACGTAGTTCTCAGGGATATTCAGCGTGACACAGTGTGACAAGGCTGACCCTTTGAATTACAGGCACAACAGAAACAGGAAGTAAGAGTGAGAGAAAGTTGTGGTGGAAGAGTACAGCAGGATTCGCCACCATCCCCTGCCGGAGCCTTGTGGAGCTTTAGGTGTTTTCGCTCAATAAACACTCACAACGCCCAGTCTGGGAATCGAAACCGCAATCCTATGACCGCGAGTCCGCTGCCCTAACTACTGGGCCATTGCGCCTCCACTAGCTGTAATATCCAAGGAAATAATAATTTCGAAGAGGGAAGATAGTGACGATGGTGATGATGATTGTTGTTGATGGTGATGGCGTTGCGAAAAGTGACAGTGGTGATGATAATTGTTAGACTGATGGGCATAATTACAGGGTTTTACCCACCAGATTTGGGAGGTCATAACTTTCAGAAAAATGAATATTTTTTAATGAAATTGTCTATGCATATAGTATTTACTATGTAGAATCCGAATATAGAAAGATTTCCGGTGAAAGTCTTTTGGAATGGGGGTGGAGGACAATTTTCGGAAATTCCAACAGAGTCCACTTAAATTCTTCTTAACTTCCAGGAAAATTTATATTTTTTCGTGAAATTTTCTACAAATATACCTTGATGTATGTACATTTTGAGCATGTAGGAATTTTGAAGGAAACAACTGCAGGTTATTTTTGAGAAGCGTTCCCCACTCGGTGGTGTTTCGGAGCAAGTCGTCCATATTTGTTTCATTTTTCTCTATTATGTGCGTATGTGCATCCGTAGAATTCTAGACAGTGAAGAGAAGCCGTCATAAGAAAACTTTCGTTAAAAA
>NC_068983.1:141586694-141588981 GCF_001194135.2 Octopus bimaculoides | reverse complement strand
TATTGAGAAAAAAAAAATCGTGTGCATGTTATTTTTAACGAAAGTTTTCTTATGACGGCTTCTCTTCACTGTCTAGAATTCTACGGATGCACATACGCACATAATAGAGAAAAATGAAACAAATATGGACGACTTGCTCCGAAACACCACCGAGTGGGGAACGCTTCTCAAAAATAACCTGCAGTTGTTTCCTTCAAAATTCCTACATGCTCAAAATGTACATACATCAAGGTATATTTGTAGAAAATTTCACGAAAAAATATAAATTTTCCTGGAAGTTAAGAAGAATTTAAGTGGACTCTGTTGGAATTTCCGAAAATTGTCCCCCACCCCCATTCCAAAACACTTTCACCGGAAATCTTTCTATATTAGGATTCTACATAGTAAATACTATATGCATAGAAAACTTCATTAAAAAATATTCATTTTTCTGAAAGTTATGACCTCCCAAAGTCTGGGGGGTAAAACCCTGTAGTTATGCCGACTGATGTTGGTTGTAAAAATGATGATGATGCTGAGAAGGAGGAGGAAGGGGAGGATGGTGATGACGACGATGATGACGGTGATGACGATGACCTAGATATAATAAAAGTAGTAATAAGGACGGCTATGATGATGATCATCCAGCAGTAATATCGTATTCATACAGCTGTTATTGTTATTGCTGCTGCTGCTGGTGGTGATGATGATGATGATGACGATGACGATCTATCTATCTATCTATCTATCTATCTATCTATCTATCTATCTGTCTATCTATCTAGGTCGTCCCCCAGGACGCCCCAAGGCTGTTTTCACACGTTTTCCTCTCTCATCTCGATCTTCCATAATGGTCCTCAGCTCCTGTACCGCTTCCATACCAGTATCCTCCAGCAAGTAGTCGATATAGGTCATCTTCCCCCTTCTTCTCCTGGTTCTTCCTTCTGTTGGATGCCAGAGCACTAGCTTGTTAGCAATTTCATTGGTGTGTCTGACGAAGTGTCCAGTTAGCCTCATCCTTCTATGCTATATCTTCAATGTTACTTTTAGCAGTCCATGGTATAAGTTGGCGTTTGTTGTATGACTCTTCGAAGAGACATTGAGTACCATTCTAAGCATCCTCGTACAACAACCGTCCAACTGCTTCTTCAATGCTTTAGTAAGCGTCCGAGTTTCAACCCCAAGAACAGACTCCACTGTTGCCAGAAATAACCTCACTTTCAATTTCCTTGCTAACTTTGAACTCCATACCTTTCTCAATTTATGGCATGAGCTCCAGGCGAGAGCTTTCCTTGCTACGGTGTTTTTTTCAGTACTTTGTGTCCACACACCAAGGTCTTTGAAATGTTCAACTACCTTGAGCGACTTACCGTCTCTCACGTCCACTGACAGGCATTTCGTAGTTGAATACTTGCAGCTCTGTTTTCTTTGCGTTACAGTAAACCCTACTTTCCCCGATTCCTGCTCTAATCTGCTCAGCACCTCCTGCACCCGATCTGTTCTCTCTGTTAGTAATGTCAGATCATCAGCATAGTCTAGGGCAGTTACTATTACTGCGTGATGCTGTCTACTTCATTGGCTATGCAGTTTGAATCCCAGTTCTTCTTCCTTGCCCTCATACGGTCTACGCATTACAATAGTTTCAGAACGATGGCGAAGAGATAAGGTACTAGCGTGACGCCTTGTAATACTCCGGCTTTGACTTCAATGTGTTCCGTCTCTCCATCAGGAGTGATCACTTTCGCTCTGGTGTTCTCATACAGCATATTTATTGCTCTCAGAATTCTTGGTGAAATATCATATGCTTTAAGTATCTTCATCATCATTCCTCTAATCAAAAGCCTTTTTAAAGTCTACATAGATAATGATAGCCTTGACAGTGATGTTGCTTATTAAAACTGCAACATCATTGATATTTTAGTAACAACTAGCTTTGTAAAACATATTTGTCATCCACAATTCTTTACATCGCTCAGCTTTTTACTAAAACTGCTTTGTTTCCTTCATGTTAAAATATATACAGTTCTATATTTAAGAGATGAGGAATTATTTACATTATTTACATTATTTACATTTGACGGATATTCGTCCTCATCTTGTTTGTTGTTAACACAACGTTTCGGCTGATATACCCTCCAGCCTTCGTCAGGTGTCTTGGGGAAATTTCGAACCTGGGTTCTCATTCCTATCGATGTTACTATTATTATTATTATTATTATTATTACTATTATTATTATTATTATTATATTATTATTATTATTACTATTATTAATCAGGTCGCTGCCGTGAATCGAACTCGGAACCTTGG
>NC_068983.1:141578550-141586512 GCF_001194135.2 Octopus bimaculoides | reverse complement strand
ATCAGCCGAAACGTTGTGTTAACAACAAACAAGATGAGGACGAATATCCGTCAAATGTAAATAATGTAAATAATGTTAAAATATATGTTATTATTTTTGTTGGCAAAGGGCTTGTCGCCTTTTGTCGGCAACTGGGATCGATATAATCGATTTATCCCCTTCTCGAAAATTGTTGACCTTGTGCCAAAAATTGAAAATATTATTTTTGGTTGGTAAAAGGCGGCGAGCTGGTAGAATCGTTAGGACCCTGGAGAAAATGCTTAGCGATATTTCGTCCGTCTTTACACTGAATTCAAATTCCGCCGTGATCGCTTTTGCCTTTCATCCTTTCGGGGTCGATAAAACAAGTACCAGTTGAGTACTGTGATCGATATAATCGAATTAACCCTCCCCTAAAATTTCAGACCTTGTGCTTCTAGTAGAAAGGATTATTTTGGTTGATAAATGTCGTCGAGGTCAATTTAGCTTTTCATCTTTTCGGGGTCGATAAAATGTGTTACCAATCAAGCACTGGGGTCGATGATATCAACTTATCCCTTCCACCAAAATTTCTGAACGCATTTATTACCGTTTTAGGTTCTGAGTTCAAATTTCGCCGCGGTCGTCTTTGTCTTTCATTCTTTTGGAGTCGGTAAAATAAGAACTAGTCGAGCACTGGGGTCGATGCAATCGACTGACCCCTTCCGCCAAAATAAATAAATAAATAAACAATAAAAATGTCCGGCCTTATCCCTATAGTAGAGAGGATTATTTTGGTTGGTACACGCCACCTGTCACCCGGTTTAACACCACTTCCTAGATCTTGAGTGACGTTAGCAGAGTTCTCTATGATACAAGTATTTAAACCTGGCATCTGATCTGGAAATAACTTCTTTCCTTCTTCCCATCAGTCTCAGAGTCCTAGTAACAAAAAGGGTTCAGGGTACTGTCCTTCTTTCTCTGTCTAAGCCTTAAAAAAAAAAAAGGACACCATATAATCTCTCCTTTTTGTTCGAGGTCTTTGCAATATTTAAAAAAAATCATTCTCTGATCTTTTAAAACGATGGCAGCTGTTAGTGTTTAGTCCCAGGTCAACCATGATGTGGCAGATCTATGATCAAAAGTTTTCTAGCTGTGACCTCCTTCAAAGCCTAGTTAGGTTTTCTAATATTTAAATTTATTTCATTCATTCTGATTTACGTTGTTGTGTACGAAACATATATTAATAAGTGATTAGCCTTTAAAAGCAATAATATGTAAATTTAGCTGTCCACTACGGTAAATGCTTAATTTACAACTGCGTTATATAGCAACTAAGTATTATTACTGTTTATTGAATACTAATCAACGACACCGGTTTTGTTTAAAGTATATAGAAAAATCAATGTGTTTTTATAATCTTTACTGCAACTGTCATTACATACACATACATCATACATATCACACATACACAGTTACTTGCATATGCACACGCATACACTAACATACATATATATTCATGTGCGTTCACACATAAACTTATCTGCACATACATTCATGCATACACTCACACATTCATGCATGCATAAACCAATACAGAAACACTCACACATACAGACACACTCGTACACAGGGTCTCCGAGAGAGGTTTTTCAAGTTGGAACAAGAGTGCCTTCAGGCCACTCGAAGAGTGAGCACTCTCAAAATTTAAGAGAGCTGTGAGGATTTGGTGAAGTAGGAGCTCATCGGATATTTATGATCTCCTCCTAGGTACTGTTTCAACTTATGGGCTGAACTCTGCCTCTTATAGGCCTTGCTCAAGCACATACATACACGCGCACACGTATATGTTCTCACATACGCATAAACAAGCTTGTTCACACTCGTATACTTGTAGTGTGGCGCTTCAACTCTTGATGGAGTTTTCGTTGTGGTGCCATCGAGACGTACGGTGTGCTATAGGCACTTGAAACCTGTTAGAAACTATCCTTCCTCATGGCCAAGCACATCTGATATCTTCCAAAGAGAAACTGTGTGCATGTGTGTGTGTATGTGTGTGTGAATGTGTGTGTGTGTGAGAGAGAGAGGGAGAAGGAGAAAGAAAAGGAAAACGAGAGAGAGAAGACTCGACACCTATTTTCAGTTTCATTCGTTTTTAATTTCTTGTATAGTGTATGTGTGTGTGTATGTGTGTGTGTGTGTGTTCGCTATTTGTGTCTGTGTTTGTCACCCACCACCACCACCATCACTTAACAACCGATAAAATAAGTACAAGGCTTACAAATAAGAAGTCCTGGGGTCGATTTATTCGATCACAGGTGGAGCTCCAGCATAGTAGCAGTCATATGACTGAAACAAGTAAAAGAGTAATATAGAAATAAATCTTTTCAAAGTAATAAAATTGTTTAGTCTTCAGAATTTTCGTTAGCGAGTTTTTCAGAGTTAGCTCCCCTTTTATGAGGAGAAGCAACAAAAGTTATCTGCTCTTGGTCTTAACCTGCGACATTGACAAGAAAGCTGGCCAGTACTATTTTCTTCCAACGTCTGTGACTCACCTACCCGTAGGCTTATGTAGAGTAGACACTGCTGCATAAAGATATATTTAGCTGACAGATGAGTCAACAGTAAAGATTGTACCAACACCTTTCCTGTGGGAAATAGATGGGACATTCTGTTACATGCTTCCAAAAGTTGTGTTCAGAGGAAATTTTTGAAGATTTTGATGATCATGAGATAGGACAGCACCCCAGTGTTTGAGCTGTAATTTCACCATTCTTATACTTGGTATGCATATGATAGTGAGAAAGAAGACAGATTATGTTACACAATGTTGTTTTTCTTCACTTTCCATACAGACCCGTTGCTTTATAGCCGTGATCTTGCACTTTGTCATGTGTGCGCACAATAATGAGAATAAAGGCGGATCAGATCACATTGTGTTTTCTCTTTCCTTAAAGACCTGATATCTCGTATTTGTGTTTTTTAGTTAATTAGAGGAATGCAGTATTTTTTCTGGATAGAAGAAGAAGCGGTGATCATCAGTTTTACTGTGTTACAGCTAGTTAAATCCATGAATTATACTTGTGACACGTATAATGTTTTTGATTAGTTTTTTATGTGTGTGTGTGTGTGCGTGTGTGCGTGTGCTGTGATGACGAAGTTATATAGTCTGAGGATAGATTACTTGTCAAATGTCTGTAGTAGTTAGTTATGTGGAGCAGAAGTTGATGCCCAAGGAAAAGCTTTTGTAAGAAGTTGTTCCTAGAAAAAGGCCCGACCTTCCGAGTTCTTTTTCAGGGCTTAGAAAAAAATGAAGTACCGCTGCAAAAAGTGTGTAAATTAGCAAGGGGTATATGTTGAATACAATCATAATTAACTGATCCTTCTGTATTTTAACTTTCACCCCAAACCAGGCACTTTACAGTACCCTCTCGTATGTAAGTTGGTAGCGATTGCTTAGGATGTTAAGTGACTATACTTGTGATATTATTTTATCATTTAGTGTGTTATCTGCATTGCTCTTGTACCAGGATGTATCTGTTGACAACGTCTTCGTTCTTCTTTTTGTTCTACTGGAACCATTATATAAAAATCAATGTAAGATACTAAAGAAAGTTTGGAAACTTTATATATGACTCATATATTTATGCATAAATTGTTATAATCTGAGGACTGCATCCATATGTGAGATTTTGTAGACAATGCAACTTAATAAAAAAGATGTTTGCCTTTCTTCTACAACTGATAAGCAAGCAAAATCCGAAAATATCAATGATTTAATAGAAGCTGCTTCAGAATATTCGAAAATTAGAATTGTAACATTATTTGAATGTTTATTTTGTCTATTCATGAACATGTCTTTGATTCGACAACCGAGTTTGTGAATTGATACTAGAATGTATAGATTCTAACTGAGAATGTTTACTGCTTTAGATGTTTGGATGAGTGACCTTACCACGTGGCTTCTCAACTTATATACATGTTCATTTACTAATAATTAAATGCTAAAAATATTACCTTGCTCATTACTACTATTTAACTGAGAAGATATTGATTGTTCTTGTACTAATGTCTAACTGAGAATATATTATTTTATATTAATTTTAGATAAAAAAAAAATATATGATTATTGACAGATTTTGATAGGTTATTTTTGTTACCGTAATAACATTAAATTTCATGGGAAGCCATTCAATATTAAATTATCTGTGAGATTTTTGAGTTACCCATATTGTAAAGGGCGTTTGCATATTGATGGAAACAATTAGGTCAAATGTTAGTAAAATCGTATTTTACAGATTCTTTTAAGTGTTGTTTCTCTGCATCTTATCACTACTACAGTGTAGATAGAAGCTTTCTTTAAAATATTTCAGATTGTGTGGTTGAAATTATAGATGTCGCGAAATCTATTGCCGTGGTTGCCTGAAGAACGATTTGAACTCAACACGGAATAACAAAGTACATAAGGAACGTTCTGTTTTTTTTTATAATGATTGGCTGTAATTATTTAGAGATATGTAGACAAGATCATTGATAGTTAACCATCTTAGTTAAAGAGACTGTCTAAAGCCAGTTACAAGATAACAAAAAAAAAAAAAAAATTTCAACGTAACAAATTTATAACTGATATCAGGTGTGGTAAACAAACAAATCTGTTCTTCAAAAGAAGGAAATAATTTCTTTTAATTGTTCCAGTTGATTTCAGATTTAGTGTATTGATGTAGTTTTGTATGCCAATTATTGACATAGAATTCATTTTCGCCATAAATCAATAAATAAACAGCTTATAGCTTTTAAAGTTTGCAAATGTTGGGTAATCTTAGCCAAGTGAAAGCCACAGACATGTTGGTGCCTGTTTGCACAGTAACAAACCAAGCGTAGGAACTCTTGTTTACGTGTGTTTAGAAACTGATATTTTATGCTGTGTTTTTCTGCTTGTAGCCATTTGCTGCTGTTTTTGGATGTTTCACATTGCATTTTCGATATCCACCTCTCGAATGCTAAAAACTACAAAATATGTGTTTACTCTTTTTTGGTAATTTTTCGCTTATTAACGGCTTAAAACACGTGCTATCGTTGCAATGTCGACATTATTCTTTTGGCGTCTTATGATTGCAGTTACGCACAAAATGACAGCGTCCAAATCCTGGTTTCTGGCTGGGAAAAATGATCAAACTTTAAACCTCTGTAATTTTTTAAATAGTTTTCTGGAACAAGTGAATTAAGCTCTGAGATTCAACAGCATGAAAAATTACATCAATACACGAAATTTGAAAATTTTCACTTAACTTTTAAAATTTCAAAAAGTGCAGCCAAACAGAAAAGATCCTCACTTTATCTTACATTACCCACTATTATGCAATACAACTCTATAACAGCGATCTCATAACTGTTACAAGCAATTATGGGATCGTTTATTATTATTCCTCAAGATATGGATACTATCCATTGCCACAGTATCACCTCATATTAACATACCTCATTATACCATTTAACACTATCGCGAAACAATGAGTGCGCATGTATGGAGACACTCAATCTGTTACAAATTTCAATTAAATTTCTTTCACATCAAATCATACTATTTTTGTTTTTAAAAATAGAGAAGGACACATTTTGTGTATTACTAATTATATTATCCCGGATAAAACAAATGCTCACAACAAGATAGTCAAATATCAAGTTACAGAATGACACCAAACGTGAGAAAATTTTGAGGTAACACAAAGCAGATAAAGGATGAGTCAAGAAAGAGTAGCACTTCGTGCAACTTATTCACACGACTAGCAAAAACTTCAAAAGCTCATTTAAACAGCATACATCACAGCAAAATTTGGCACAGAAATTGAATGGGCTAACAAAAGAGACCCAATACCAAATTTTAATTGCGAGGGCATAAGAACCTACTACGGCACAGCTACACCGAATAGTATTATGAATTTTTTATTTTACAAATTCGTAGGTATGCATCTTCAACTAATACAATCTTTTAAACTACTATAAATAACAGTCAAATATCCTTCAAATACAATCTTCAAGATGGATGATGAGAACGTAGACATTAAATTAGATTTGTATGAAAGATGGGATAGTCACGGTTGGGATGCTTTTCGTTACAGGTTTACTAAATCGTGACTGACCTGGGGCTAAACAATATTTTCCAACGTTTTTCTATAATTTTTAAACAATATCGTTTGCTCTTTTTCCTTTACATTTTCCCTTCTCTTCTCCCTCTTGCCTCCTCTTTCTTTTTCCTTCCATGTTGACTTCCATATTAGACGAACAAGTAAGGAATTTAATAGTTATCGCCAAGCCAACATGGCAGTCCAAAAAAATAGGACGAATGCTGCCGTTGATTAGCCCCAAGTCTGGAGATGCCAGACCAGCAAGGGGAAGCGGCTGACCACCCTTGTTCGAAGGTTATAATGGACACAGATTCGTGTGTCACATAGCTAGCTAGAGGCGATGGCCTCTTGCAGCTAATCAACAGCAGCATTCGTCCTATTTTTTAGACTGCCATATTGGCTTGGCGATAACTATTAATATCCAGTACCGCTGCCGTAGTCTCCTTTAGAGAGACTTAAAAATATTAATATTTCTATTTAAGTAAGGAATTGTTTTTCATTTATCTTTATACTGGACTATCAACCCCCAACTCTCTCTTTCTCTCTTTCGTTCTCCCTTCTCCTCTCTCTTTCCACCTTCAACTACTCGTATCGAAATTGCCAAGTCCCAACAATATTGAACCTGGGGTAAATCGTAACTACTGCAAAGACTAATAAAACTTCGAATGAAATAACTTTACATAGATATATTATCCTTCTGTGCATACGAGGGCGAGTTGAAAAGTTCATAGGCTGATTATGAAGGAGTGATGCTACAGCTGTGAAATCTTGCACGCATTAATTTCTGTCCTTATTAATAATTGCTTTGTTTCTTTTCAGGTAAACTGACACCTGATTGTTCAAAGAAAACTTCAAATCAACTTCTTTTGAAAAAAGAACAAAATTTGGCATCAAGATGTTGACAGTACCTGCAGAAAAAGGGTTTAGTCCCGAATGACATTCATGCTGACATGCTCGCTACCTAATGGAACGAAGCTCTAGCTTCATCAACATTGCAAAAACCCGAAATTAGGCAACTGAATTTCGGAGGAGAAGGGATAATCTTGCTAGGGACCCATCGTCTGAACGTCTTGCAACTGTCACCACCGAGGTAAACGTTTATCGTGTTCGCTACATGGTGATGGATGACAGGCGATTGACTATAAACCGAATAGACAATGCTATTAACATATCTCGCGAGAGAGTTGAGAATATTCTGCACAATGAACTTGGCATAATGAAGGTTTCTGTTCTGTGGGTGCCACATCTGACACCTGATCAAAAGCATACCAGGCTGATCACATCACGAGAAAACCTAACATTGTTTGAGGCAGATCCAGCTGGTTTCCTTCAACGTTTCCTATCCCAGGATGAGTATTGTGTTCATCACTTTGAGCAGGAGACAAGGAGACAATCCATGCAGTGGAAACACCCCTCCTCGCCTGCTCCAAAGAAGGTCAAGGTAATTTCATGTGCAGAGAAGGTGATGGCCTCAGTTTGTTGGGATACAAAAGGAATTGTGTTTATTGACTATCATCAAAATGACCACGCCATCAATGCCAAATTGCTGAGACAGTTACGAAAAGCTGTCAAGGCCAAACCGTCAGGAAAACCAACAAAAGTCGTCTTTTTTCATCGAGACAATGCTCCAGCACACAAATCTTTGCTTTCAAAGGCTGTTGTGCGTGACTGTGACTTTGAATTATAGGTGCAGTCTTCAGATAGGCTTCTACTGAATTTCCGTGTACCCAGATTCATTCACAAGTTTGAATTGACCCTCAACGACGTCGAAGCTAAACGATCGTAAAAATGTTACGCAAACATCGAACCAGCCCTGCAACTATATCCACACACCCTCGGAAACGGATGCATGTATATGTATATATATATATATATATAT
>NC_068983.1:141573659-141576159 GCF_001194135.2 Octopus bimaculoides | reverse complement strand
AAAAAAAAAAAAAAAAGGGTATGTAAAAGGAGAAAGGGCTCTATACCCCTTTCCTTTTTTTCTGACCAGGCCCCCGTGGTTTTATGGGTTTTCCCACGTGTAACCTTTCCTTTTTCGAAGCGCCTCCTCCTTTGGGAGTTCTATTTATTTATTTATTTATTTGTTATATCTTTCTCTGTTTTCTTCCTCTGTTTAGACGAACGTTCCTACCTTTTCGGACAAATCCTTTTGTAACCTTCGTCCTGACTTTGTCCTTACATGTTTTTAATTGATATTAGCCCTTGTGGCCAATAAAACGAATTAATTATTATAATCTCCTATAACATATCCCAACCAACACTATCTTCAGCACTACTATCATGTACTAAACTGCTGAGATCATAGTTATATCTATAATCTGTCATAAATTAATATTCTTATATTCACAGATCATCAGATGAAGCGGTGTCTCTGTCAATCTAATTGCATCAATCTGATATTATTGGTAGTTGCTGCTTTAACTTTATCTGGACATGCTGAATGTAAGTATAAATAAATCTATGCTATCTCATTCTAAACAGAAAGAAAGCATGTTTGTTTATAATTGTAACAAGTCAGTGACGGATCTTGGAATGTTGTGAAAATGTTCGCATTCAGCTACATGACATTATAGAAGAGAATAGATGTTGTTTAGTGAATAATTAACCAATGGATTTTTTAACATATATTGTCATTGACATATATTTTCATAGTATTGTTTGTATATATTGAGTAATTGCTTGAGAAACTCACTACACTTAGTGGCTGCACACATACACACACAAACACACACACACATATTGTCATCTAAATGACACAAAAATGAAAATAACACTGACATTTCAATTTAAGAGACATATTTACCAAAATTACAAAAAAAAAAACAAATCTTGAAATACTAAATAGTAAATTTATTCAATAAAATCCCCATTGGCTTCAACTATGGCTTCCAGGCGATTTCGGAATCTCCAGCAACCCTTCTGGACGGTCTCCTTGTTTAAGTTGGTGAATGCTGCCATAATCCTTGTCTTCAGTTCATCTTTGGTGTTACAAGGAATTTTGCTGGTCTCTTGTTCAACTGCACCCAAACATAATAACCAAGGGGGCTGCAGTCTGGGGAGTTAGGTGGCCAGATGTTAGGTGTGATGTGGTCGCAGAAATTGTCTGACAGCCATGATTGGGTTCTTCTGCTTCTGTGGCTTGGTGCAGAGTCCTGTTGCTAGACATAGGGTCTTCCAACAGCCCCCTTCTTCAACCAGGGCAACACTACCTTCTCCAGGCATTTGATGTAGGCCTTCGTGTTTAGTCTGTGGCCATGTGGGAAGCTGAATGGAGGCATAACGTCACCATCACAAGTGATCACTGCAAACACCATGATGTTGACTGGATGTTTAATTTTTATCACTCTCAGTGCAAGTTTTGGGGACTGGCAAGTCAACAGTTGTTCTGTGTGCTAACCATATGTTTGTAACGGAGCTTCCGGCGCAAATGCTAAACAGTACAGCATGTTGTTTCGAAACTTCTGGCAGACGTTTCGCTGACATTTCAAAAGTGTTGCATGAAAGTTACCAGCATGTAGCGAAAAAATATCCCAGTTTCAAACAGATATTTCCTCAGCCGCCTATTGTAGCCTTTCAACGGAATAAGAACATAGAAGAATTATTGGCCTCTATATCTGACTCCAAGAAAACGAACATTGGAATATCTGCACGCTGTACCTTAAAGAAAAGCCGCAAGAGAGGTAAGCTCTGTTCATTGTGCAACAACATGAGTGAAGTGAATTCCATCAGAAATCATAACAGAAATGTTACGATTTATACAGAAGGGGGAACATGTAAAGATTCCCATTTAGTGTACGCTGCAGAATGCACGAAACACCAGCTTGATTTATGTTGGTTGTACAACAGAACAATTAAACAAAAGGTTTAATAGGCACAGATTCGACGTCAGGTACAAGAACGGTAGTTCAACAGAACTTGCTGAACATTTCGTTTCAAGCGGCTGCAATTTTGAAGAAGACTTGAAAGTGCATATTCTCAAAAAATATTCTGAATCTACCTCACTTTCACTTCTCAGAATGTATGAGGAGAAATGTGTTTGCGGGTTATTAACATCACGCCCTGGAGGAATGAATAAGATGACAGGAGAATATCATCAAATTTATACAAAACTGTTTGATTGAATATTCTTCTTTCTCTCTTTTTCTTTCCTTTTTTTCTGTCGTCTTCCTTTTTCTATTTTTTCTTTCTTTCCGCTTGTTATAAAACTTAAAAACTGATGATGTCATTCCATCAACGTATGGACGCTGGTTACTCTCGTTCATGGTTTACGCTTAAATTTCTGAAATTTTAAAGTTTTAATCACCTTTTGTTTTGAACTTGACAAAGACAGACGTACTGTCGAAATATTGTTCAACGAATAAAACATCTATACAATCGAATCTCGCTCTTCGTCTTGACTATTTACCTTCGTGAAGAGTTAC
>NC_068983.1:141569922-141573364 GCF_001194135.2 Octopus bimaculoides | reverse complement strand
ATGTAGTCGGCACTTAATGTATATCGGCTGAATGGACGTCAGTGATTGGTTGAAATTACAGAAATACGACAACTTTAACATGGAATAACTTAGGGATTTCTTTTTTTTTAAAGAAGACTAAGAGAAAAAGATGTTTTATATGACACATTCTACCAGTGTTCCAAGTTTCAAAGTGTTTCGTTAATGAAAAATGTGGCCCCCGTTTTAAAAAAGATCCAATAATAATAATAATAATAATAATAATAATAATAATAATAATAATATTTATAATACACACTCACACATACACACCATCATCATCATTTTTTAACATTTGTCTTCCATGCAGGCATGGGTTGGATGGTTTGACAGGAGGTGACTAGCTAGATAACTACCTTGGGTCCATTTGTCTTTTGGTATGGTTTCTATGGTTGGATGTCCTTCCTAATGCCAATCAATTGTACTACGTATACTGAGTGTTTTTACACAGCACCGGCACAGGTACTTTCATGTGGCACCAATATGGATGATTTTTACGTGGTATTTTCACCCACGAGTCTGTAAGATAAGGAACGCTTAGCTAGAGAGGGATGCAGGAGGACATGCCTGCATACATGGATAACCATAATTTTACTTAGATTGATGTGTCTAAGTAAAATTTTGGTTGTCCTTGCATACAGGCATGTTCCCTGCATCCCTCTTCAGCTGAAATTTCCTAATCTCATGGGCTTAAAGGGTGCTGGTGCCACGTAAAAAGCATCGATACTAGTCTCACGTGTGTGCACCTGTGCTGGTGCTGTGTAAGAGCACCCAGTACACTCTGTAAAGTGGTTGGCATTAAGAAGGGCATCCACTTTACAGATATATATTCTTTGTGAGATGTCCTATCTCCTATCTCGTAACAAGTTTCTTTAATGTAATATATATATATATATATGTAGTGGCTTCATGCAGGCATAGCGTGGATTCGATCCTCAATAGCTCAATTCCAGTTAACAGTTCAGCAGCACTTTTCTCATGGTAGTTTTTCTGTGAGTGACAGCAGTTACATTTGCCAGATGCCTTCGCTAAGCAGAATAATGTATTTGCTACTTGACACTTCTAGGCCACCAAAAGCTAGAATAGAGATAACAGACTCCCAACGAAATCTATTGTTCTCAACAATATGTCTATCCTTCTAGCTGGTTTTGCATTGTTATAAATGCTAGAATTTGGTAAGGCAGAATTAGTGAACAGAGACCAACTAGAGTAATGGCCACAAGCAGGCAGCCACTAAAGACAAACGGTCAGAAGGAGAAAAGGGTTACATTCAGCCAATTATGAGACACAGCGTCCCTCGACTCTTTAACTTTCACTACCTCAATTTCTTTTCTCTTACATCATTCTATCACTATCTATAGTTTACTACAATGAGAAGGTGTACACACATACCAGCCGAAATTAACCTTCTTTACTTCGCATGCTTTTCCATTTACTAATTAATTGTACCAACCCGTCGTGGTTTTGGATATATACAAAGTAACGGTAAATAAATATTTCTTTACAACTTCGATCACTGTTCTTCTTTCATCTTACAAATGACAAACAACGAATACCATTGCTGTTACGCACACCCCCATATATATATATATATATATATATATATGTGTGTTTATTCTACTCTTCCTTTGAAGATGATGGAGACGTTACTTCGGAATCTTCCGGTTTAGTTAAAGTGTTTCACAATGGTAAATGGGGATCCATTTGCAAAGAAAACACTTCTCATGTGGAGGCGAAAGTGATATGTCGGAGCTTAGGCCGCAAGTAAGTAAAATAATTATTTCTTTTCAAGTAGAATATGTAAAGTAGGTGTGTTTATCTAGTGCTGAAAGTATGACAATTGGTGTGTTTTTATCACTCTGGAAAAGACATAGCTAAATTGTTCTAAATATTGCTTTGCAATTACATGGTCATAAATTTGATCCCACAGTGGGGAAACTTTGGAAATTTCTTCTACCTTCATCGGATTGCAGACAATGGCTTATCTGGTCAAAACTTTGAAGTTACTGTCAACAATATCCTTGTTAATGAATAAATTTGCACTCTACTGAAATATAGAGTAACCCCTCAGATTAACGTCAAATTGTTTTTATTACAACTGAACATAAAAACAAACGTTAACATACATACAGGGTGGAGCAGAAAGAACGGACGCTTTTGAAATTGCTGTTACTCAGCCCCAGGAGGTGGGACATATGTCCGACTGGTACTATTCGATCCCTGGCGTCTTAGCATTGTTTTTTTTTTGTTCAGGTAAGTCTATGGCACTGTGGACTATAGCGTTTCGCGTGTCTACCTTCGACAGTTGTGTGAAGAATAACGAGTCTGTCATAGCAGTTCAGCGAGTTTCGCCACCACTTCAACAGTCACCGAAATCAAGCTGTTCCCACTCGTAACACAATCTTACGTTGGGTGAATGCACTTTATATGCGAGGTACACTAATGAATAGGAGACTGGCGGAGGCGCCACGAACGGTACGATACAGACACCTCCTTACATTCCTTGAGAAATACTGTATTGTCATATTTACCTTTCAGATATTTATCTCATGGAGGAATTTCTTCATCTTTACCTGCCTATATGAGCTCAGTGACATGCAGAGGGGATGAAATGTCACTTGTAGATTGCCATAATGCCACTTTGTCAAGTTACTCATATTGCTCTTCATCCCCAAAGCTTTATGTCAGATGCAAGGAAAATCGTGAGTATAAATGTCTATATTTAATTGCAATATCAAAGTGTATTATCATTCAAATAAACCTTTATCATATTTTTAAAATTCCAAGAATTTGTGTATCAGTGTCTTATCTCTAGTTCCTTCAGGGGTAACTGGATTAGAAACTGTTAACCCAAGAAAACACTCGACAGTTCCACTATGCTACTGCTGATGTTCATGCTTACAAAAGTGAGTTAGACATACTTGCATTTGCTACTTTTTAAAAATTAATTTGACATTGTCAGAGGAGAAGGGAGGTGCCCATGACCTTTGGTGACTGGTTGGATTAAGATGATCAATATTCACCCTGAATAGGTCAATGTTTGCAAGAAACATAGATGAAGAGGAAAGTGGGAGTCTGATACTAATGCTTGTGATAGGAGGAATTTGGTTAGAGAACTATACACAACAGATGGTGTGTATGGGTGGTGTGTTAGACTGACCACCTATACCAATGAATAAAAAGTAATGGCAGCAACACTTAGAGAGTGTTAGATATATAATATTAAAAATATTATATAATTGACATTAAAACTAAAAGTAAAATCCCACACAATTTCACCGTGTCTCTAAGTGTATTGATATAGTGAAGAGGGACATAAAAATAAAAAAACCTAATAACTTATATTTGTTGTATATATATATATATATATATATATACATGTGTGTGTGTGTGTGTGTGTGATGCTGATGATACAGAATGGAGT
>NC_068983.1:141563487-141569912 GCF_001194135.2 Octopus bimaculoides | reverse complement strand
TGTGTGTGTGTGTGTGTGATGCTGATGATACAGAATGGAGTAGGTAAGATCTGGACTACATATGTTTCATAGTGGGCAGAACCTCAGAAGTGGTAAAAAACCAAGCAACGTGTATACTTCTGGCTACTCTTCAGGCCAAGGATATCTTGACTGAATTAAGGTTACATTGTTGCAAAGATGTACATGCTGATGCATGGAAGATTCAATCAGAATGTGTAGAGAGCACAGTATGAGAAGAGAATAAAAATATAGGGAGAAATAAGTATTAGAAGAAGGGGAAAAAAATGAAAATATATATAAGGGAGTGAGAGGAAGGAGGAGTTTAAAGAAGAAGAGATGTGGCGATGTAGATTGGTTTGTTGGAGTAGGGTGAGTGAGAGGTTTTCTTGTTATGTGTGAGTGGAACACACAGGTTGGAGGCTAGCAGAGAGCAATAATACAGTGGCACAGGGCCAAGAGGACAGGATTGGGGGGTGGGAGGTAAGCATAGTGCATGAAGCGGAAATGTGAGGAAGAGAAGAGATGTAGAGACGTAGTTTGGTTTGTTGTGGTAGTGCGTTAAATGTTTTCTTGTTGAGTGTGGATGGGACACACGGCGCTCCTAGAACTCAATTTTGTTGACATGGGCAGGTCTTCTTTAGAACTTCATATTGCCAGATATCTCAGTCCATAGTCATTTCCTCCACGAGGGCCAGCATCTTGAGATCAGTCCTTACCGCTTCATACCATGTCTTCTAGGATTTCCCTTTTCTGATACATATAGGATAGGCTTCTTTCAATTCTATGTGTGTGTATATGTATATGTGTATGTATGTGTGTGTGTGTGTCGTGTTTTTTTGTGCCCCACTACCACATGACAACTGAGGTTAGTTTGTTTATATCCCTATAACTCAGTGGTCTAGCAAAAAGGGTTGATAGTATGAGCAGCAGGCTTAAAAGAATAAGTACTAGGGTCAATTCCTTTGGCTAAAACCCTTCAAAGAGGTGCCCCAGAATGGACACAGTCCAACGAATGAAACATGTAAAAGATAAAGATAGTATCAGTATATGCTAGATTTTAGTACCAGTGCTATACTGGAGTTAAGTTAATAGGCTATACCTCTCATAAGAATAAATTGACCATCCACTAGATTTATTAAAAAAAATAAACATTTCCATACATTTCTTCATAAAAATGAGCTTATATTGTGTTACATTTAATTTGTCTAACTTTTCAGCAACTGAGACATATTGCTCATTTGATAACGATATGTGTGGGATGGCTAGTGAAGGCACAGTATATAAATGGAAACGTATTTATCCCAAGAAACATTCAAGACTGTCAGGACCTGAAAAGGATCACACAACCAAAAGTAGTAAAGGTAATTAGTCCTAGTTTCTATATTATTCCATTTTATAAAGTTTCCTACAACAATCATGGAGTAGTGATATCTGTATTTCAAACAATTTTCTTATTTTAATGTCTTTTTGGACTCAACATTTCACTCAGTATTTTCAGCCACCATCTTCAGGTGATATTCTTGAATTAGAGATCTATTCGAAAACTGAACCTTTATTTTGCTATCTGATTATATTCTTCTAAACATTTATCCATTATTCTGACGTACAAAAGTGTAAAGGTTAAAGTAGGTGTATGTAGTATGAGTATCATTAAGGGTGGTAGCAAACTGTTAATGTACATGAAATGAAAATAAATATTGGAAATGTAAGCAATATAGTAATGTTTGGTAAGGGTCAGAACTGACCTTCTTAGGGATACAACTGACTGCAGTATGTTTCCAAGGAACAGGACAGATTCCTTGGAGAAAATAGATGCATGTCTTGAAAGAGATGCAAAATGTATTATCATAACTGGGTACATTGATGGATTTGAACGACCAGATATGTTTTTCCACTTGATATGCTAATGCTATGGTTACTGTTGATGTTGCTGTTGTTTAACCCCAAATGAAGCCTGAATAGGCAGAACATTTCAACCAGGATTATCATCTCTTTATCCATATCTAGAGCTGCACTGTCCAATGTGCACATCCTCTTTTAAAATAGTAGAGTGTGCTGGCCCGTCTGACTGGCCTTCATAGGATTTTCGAGCGAGATCATTGCCAGTGCCCCTGGATTGGCTCTTGTGCGGGTGGCACATAAAATACACCATTTTGAGCGTGGCCGTTGCCAGTATCGCCTGACTGGCCTTCGTGCGGGTGACACGTAAACGCACCCACTACACTCTCTGAGTGGTTGGCGTTAGGAAGGGCATCCAGCTGTAGAAACTTTGCCAAATCAGATTGGAGGCTGGTGTTGCCATCCGGTTTCACCAGTCCTCAGTCAAATCATCCAACCCATGCTAGCATGGAAAGCGGACGTTAAACGATGATGATGATGATGATTGGCTACTTATTCTAGCCACTTGAGTAGTAACCACATAAAAGGAACTTCTCATTGGAGTATGGATGTGTGTTGTGGTGAGGCTGCTGGAATGGTAAAAGGAAGACTTTGGAGGAGTTTTGTCAAATATATGCAATCTGGAACTGAATATGAATCAGGCTGCAAACACAGAAACTTTTTCCACTACTACACTGGTTATGGACGTATTATGATTGAGGAGCAGTGAATAAGAAGATTCTACAAGGAACCAGAGTGACCAGCAATAATTTGAGTTGTGAAAGAATTTTCAGATTGTGTGATCCAGTAAGGTATCTTTTGTTCTATGGGTGTTAATTTTGTTGGAAGCTGAACTTTTGTGATATATATAAAATATGTTTGCATATAATGGAAAGAACCCCTGTACATATGTATGACATTGTGTACTTTAAGTGAATTACAATTTCTATCCTATGTTTTACATCAAGTGTTACTTACTCTGCCTCTGAAGAGAAGGAAAGAGTAAACAACTGAGCCATCCAGCACATGGATGTGAAAAACAAAAGAAAAGAAAGTTAATGTGGTACATGAATGATATAGTAGTATTACATTAAATATTTGATATATCTCAGACGTTATGTTACTCTGTTTTTTTTAAAAAATTGATTCAGCATTTTTAGTCCTTGAATGTTCTATATTTATTTTTCCAGGGAAATATATGTTTGCTTCTTCTGTTGGTTTTCCTGGACAAAGAGCATATCTGAAGAAAGTCTTTAACAACTATATCGGGAGTATTAGTTTCTATTATCACATGTTTGGAAAAGACATGGGAAGCCTAAATATTCATATTCAAACTAATTCCAGCAAAACTGAAATTGCATCTATATCAGACAATCAAGGTGATGGATGGAAATATCTATGTCTACCTGTAGCAGTGAGATATGGGTAAGAAGAATAGTTTGGTTTTAATATCTCTTAAGGGTTCATTGTTGATTTTCAAGCAATGTTTATGCCAAAATTTTGGCAGATTATCTTGTTTGGGAGACAAAAAGAAGATATGTAATCATAATACAACATTTCATGTCTGTTCTTCTATCTAACAACAGTTAAAAAAATTACCTCCCACCTTTTGAGTTATAAAGAAATGGTAGTTCATTCTGACCACTCATGTAGCAATGATTTAGCAGTTTATCTCTGACCTTCCCTGTAATAATGATTTAGCAGTTCACTTCTAATTTATCATGTCTCTAAATGAGCAAGTATTGATTTGTCACTAATATTGGTACCAAAACACAAATCTGTGATGGAGGTGTATGATCATCTTTGCTAACTTCAGTACATACATAGCCTTTATCAGCATAGGGAGAATAAAATACATAGTTGACTCCAGAGATATTTGAACTCAGAACAAGTCAAAATTAAAATCTGTGAGATTTTAAAACTGAAACTAGACAAATAATTATTTTCTATACAACTACAAGTTGACAGATCTGGGATTAGGTAACAGCTGAATTATAAAGCCCCCTAGCAGTTGATAGACGTTTATTTTATTGACTCTAGAAAGATGAAAGTGAAAGTCAGCTTCACTGTGATTGAAATAATTCAGAACATAAGGGACACATGTATAACTGCAAGTTTAATCCCTTACTCTTCCGTTTCTATCATTCACTCTTCCATGAAATTAACCATGAAATGGAAATTAAATGAAAACCAAAAAACAAAACCCATTAAAAAATTATCTTATATCAGTGTAGACTAGACATTTTATGGATGAAATGGTAACTAATGTGCACACAACCACACCTATAGAATACAGGATAAAAACAGAACTTAACAGAAATAATCTTCCGAGTTAACAACCCAACCTCAATAGCAGTAGCATGGAGGCATGCACTGTAACAGTGCATTGCTGCATCCTCCATTTGTTGACAATTCCCTATTCCTGACAGATGACACCTTTGCACATTTAGAGGTGGCAACCCTGCAGCCCACAGGTCTGTTTGAGTAGTTATTGCTGGTGAGGATTTTATGAGATCAGAGTGTAAACCCTACCTCAACCTCTTTTAGTTGCCTTTTATGACACAGAGAGTCTCCACACAGCACTAAAGCAATGAGAGATGAAGTGTTCTGCTCAAGAACACATTTGACTGCTTGATCCTAGAATTGAATCCATGATCTATCAATTATGGATGCAACACCCTAACCACTAGGACACATACCTTCTCAAGCTCTATAGATTGGAAATGAAAGAATTGCAAGCCACTTTTAGGAATTAAAGCAAATATTTGGCTATAAAAATATTAAACAAGATTAACTACAATATAACTCATGTTCGTCAATGTTTTGTAAATATACAAACTCAGGAGCTTATGTAGACAGGACAATACATTGCAAAATCAGTAAACTTCATTAGAAATGTGGGTAATTTTTCAGATTAACACCTGCACGATTTTCACTAGGGTGTTAGGGTTAGGGTTTTAGGGTCAGGGTTAGGGTTTTAGGGTTACAGTTACGATTAGGGTTTAGTGTTAGGGTTAGGATTAGGGTTAGTGTTACGGTTACAGTTTTAGGGTCAGGGTTAGGGTTTTAGGTTTAGGGTTTAGGGTTAGGGTTTAGGGTTAGGGTTTAGGGTTAGGGTTAGGATTAGGGTTAGGTTTAGGGTTTGGGTTAGGTAATCGTGCGGGTGTTAATCTGAAAAACTACCGAAATGTGAAAACTACCGACCCTGCCATCTGTTATAACTTTTGTTGTTCTGTTTAATATGTACATAGATTATGCCTCCAAACAAGAGAGCTTACTGGGGAAAGAAAGCAACCAGTTTAAAAAGACAGCAACAGACTGCAGCAATTCACCACATTCCAGAAGCTACTTTGAACATAATGCAAAATGGTGCATCAACATCTACTGCTCAATCTTATAGAATTCTGGCAGAACTGTGTAGCAACAGATCACCAGCAATTGCTTCATCAGAAATTGCCGTCCTAGCTCCTGCAAAAAGGGATTACCCTGCTATGTATAATCAGGGCAGCACAAAAAGTTGTTTTGCACAAGCATTTCTATAGCCAATTAGACGGATGAAATTTACGTACACTTAATAATGTTAAGCAAAACAGCCTTCAGACTTTCCCTATCAATTTCATTGTCTTTTGAATTATGAACATATTTACGTCATAAGGGTTTTTCTGCTGTAAGGCTTTCGTTTTTAGCTGATTTTCACCTAGCAAGACTTATCGTAGATGGCGTAATAAGTCACACCCCGACAACGTTGGGTTATACTGCTAGTAAGATATAACAATGACACCATAAGCCAAAGTTGACTTAAAAATCTCGGACTCTTGAAAAATGTATGATATTGGTGGAATTCTTATCTACTGTGGTTATAACCATAGTAACATGTGTGTGATGCTAGCTGGGATTTGAGTGCATTTGAAAACGTACAAGAAGCAGAAATACAATAAAATTAAATATTTTCTTTGGCATTAAGGTGGCTTTCATCAATTACTTTGATGAAATTTTTCCTTTTAGTTTCTTAATTTTTTATTTAAAGGTATCAAGAAATCGTATTTGAAGCATTCCATGGAAATGGTACTGAAGGTGGTATTGCTCTTGATGACATGACTATATCAACAGAGAACTGTTCACGTGAGGGAACAACTATATTATTACATATTATCATATACTCTTATATGTAAGGTGATGAGCTGGCTAAATTGTTAGCATGCTGGGCAAAAAGCTTAGCAGTATTTTATCTGTCTTGATGTTCTGGGTTCAAACTCTGTTGAGGTTGACTTTACTTTTCATCCTTTCGTGTTAAGCATTGGGGTTGATGTAATTGATTTACCTGCTCCCCTGAAATTGCTGGCCTTGTGCCAAAATTTGAAACCATTATAAACTAGTATGAAATGTTATTTTGTTGTAAATAATTAACTTTAGCAACTGTGCGTATGAATAAACATCTCTGTATATGTGAACACATGTATATGTGTGAATGTGTGTGTGTATATCTGTACATGTGTTAATACATGTACACATGTTTTTTTCCATTCTGATTAGATTTATATTCCTGA
>NC_068983.1:141561436-141562699 GCF_001194135.2 Octopus bimaculoides | reverse complement strand
CCACAAGGTTCTGGGTTCAGTCCCACTGCGTGGCACCTTGGGCAAGTGTCTTCTACTATAGCCTCAGGCCGACCAAAGCCTTGTGAGTGGATTTGGTAGACGGAAACTGAAAGAAGCCCGTCGTATATATGTATATATATGTATATGTTTGTGTGTCTGTGTTTGTTCCCCCAACATCGCTTGACAACTGATGCTGGTGTGTTTAGGTCCCCGTAACTTAACAGTTCAGCAAAAGAGACCGATAGAATAAGTACTAGGCTTTTAAAGAATAAGTCCTGGGGTCGATTTGATTCGACTAAAGGCGGTGCTCCAGCATGGCTGCAGTCAAATGACTGAAACAAGTAAAAGAGAGAGAGAGTATTAGATAATGTATATTGATATATAAGTAAAAAGACAGGATGGTTAAGGTGGAAAGCCTTTGACCATATGTCTGCTCAAGCAGTAATGACATGCAGCCAATCAAAAACAACAATAATGTACAGTTGATATATGAATGTTGCACTTTGTACTTTATGTATCACAATCCGAAAAGGACTAGGAAATTTAGAGTTGTTAATATAAGAAGAGGGATTATTTGCTTGAATAAACAAATGTAGTCACTATGTATTACAATCAAATACACCAAACATTTCAGCAACCAGTATTTTGCTCAAATTGTTATTCGAATTAGAAATATATTGTCTCTTGATTAGCACTCTTGTTTTGATGTTTTAATACACATTCTGAAATAAAGAAAAAGATAGATATAGGTACATGCATGTAGTATTTCCACCTATGACTTTGTGCATCTGTGTGTAGAATAACCTACATCCAACAAATATCTATCCCTAAATAAATGTGAACAGATCACCATTTTGAGCGTGGCCGTTGCCAGTACCACCATTTTGAGCGTGGCCGTTGCCAGTACCGCCTTACTGGCCTATGTAGGATTTTCGAGCGAGATTGTTGCCAGTGCCCCTGGACTGGCTTGTGCGGGTGGCACATAAAAGACACCATTTCGAGCGTGGCTGTTGCCAGTATCGCCTGACTGGCTTTCGTGCGGGTGACACGTAAAAGCACCTACTACACTCTCTGAGTGGTTGGCGTTAGGAAGGGCATCCAGCTGTAGAAACTCTGCCAAATTTAGATTGGAGCCTGGTGTTGCCATCCGGTTTCACCAGTCCTCAGTCAAATCGTCCAACCCATGCTAGCATGGAAAGCCGACGTTAAACGATGATGATGATGATGATGATGATGATTAAATTTGGTTACTAACACAAAAAA
>NC_068983.1:141546607-141561415 GCF_001194135.2 Octopus bimaculoides | reverse complement strand
TCACCATTTTGAGCGTGGCCGTTGCCAGTACCACCATTTTGAGCGTGGCCGTTGCCAGTACCGCCTTACTGGCCTATGTAGGATTTTCGAGCGAGATTGTTGCCAGTGCCCCTGGACTGGCTTGTGCGGGTGGCACATAAAAGACACCATTTCGAGCGTGGCTGTTGCCAGTATCGCCTGACTGGCTTTCGTGCGGGTGACACGTAAAAGCACCTACTACACTCTCTGAGTGGTTGGCGTTAGGAAGGGCATCCAGCTGTAGAAACTCTGCCAAATTTAGATTGGAGCCTGGTGTTGCCATCCGGTTTCACCAGTCCTCAGTCAAATCGTCCAACCCATGCTAGCATGGAAAGCCGACGTTAAACGATGATGATGATGATGATGATGATGATTAAATTTGGTTACTAACACAAAAAATATTAAAAGAAAAAGTCCCTAGGTATCACCCTTCAAGATAAATAATCAGATGCCTGTATTCTGAAATATGTAAACTTGAAGAATATTGAGAGTGTAATCATCTGATGTCAGCTGTGATGGACAGATCCTTTAGTATGGTTGAATGATAAATGACCATCAAAAATGATAATTTATTCATAGTTCAGCTTTGGTAGAAGAGCCTAGACACAGGGAAAACCTCAAATTATACAGTAAAGATACCTTATAGATACAAACAAGTATAAAACTGGATTTATTTTGGAAAACTGGATTTCTTTTGGAAAACTGGATTTCATTTGGAAATTTCCAGTGAGTTTAGTAGTTTGAGTCTGCTCACAAATCTCAAAGCATGAAGAGTAGTCAGAAATAATTGAACTAACTTATTAAATCAATTTTTTGCATTAATTGCAGAATGGAATGTTAGCTGTAATTTTAATGAAAACACTTGCAATTATGATATTGAAAATAATGAGATAAGTGGTGGCTGGAGAATTGAGAAGATATCTGATCTGGAAGATCATTCTAATTATGGTAATTATTCATGTTCTTGATATTTTTATTTCAAGTAGAAATAATAAAATGTTAATCAATAGACACAATCATATACAAAACCATGTTACACTAAGCACATGGATGGCTGTAACTTTGGGAAGAAAAGCTTGTAAAAACGATTGATGTCAAAAATGAAGATTTGCAGTATCATAGGATGAATTGCTAGCTAAAGATTTTTGTTTAAAAATTATGAGAACAACATTTATAGACTTGATCACTGTGGTAAATGCAACTAAGGCATCAAATCACTTAACTAAATTTTAAAATTCTTTCTGTGATTGTTTTTCTTATCTTTTAGAGAAACTGAAATAAGTTTTTTGATTTTCAATTTATAATTGCTTAATTTGGAAGTTATTTTATTCTGTAAATGTATCTTAGCAAATTGCTGCCCATTTGTCAAGAAACAATGAAAGTGGGAATAATCATAACTTTCCTGTCTATTTTATAGGAGATTATTTGGTATTTCATAGTAACTACAATACAGTGAATAGAAACTCCCTGATATCGCCTTTCATTGATATTCCGTTGTTGAAAGCCAAAGTTACATTTTATTACTACATGCCTGGGATTGCAAATGGTGAGCTACAAGTAAGATTTGTGGAGGATGGACTTGAAAAATGGTCTTCTAAAACTCCATATTTCTGGCAAGATTTTGGAGACCATGGAACTAAATGGCAATATGGTTGCATGAATCTACCAAGTAAAAAAGGAAGAATCATATTCATTGGCTTTTCTGGAAGGTTAAAAACTTCTAAAATCGCTCTTGATGATATTGTCATTGCTGAAGGCCTTTGTCAGAGTAAGTAGATTTGATTTCTATCTTTACAAGACAAGTGATGTTTGGATATTTTACATCTGTGTTGTATTTTTTAGGAAAATTTTCTCATATTTCATTTAAGTAAGTTTAATTCTTTCCTCAGATCTTTATACTTCCACTGCTAGGAAGACTTTGAAAATAGATCTGTTCACTCAGGGCTGATCCAGGCTTAACAGCAATATATATTATCTATTCACACCATATGTCCATGTTTACATGTCTTTTGTGCAATACGCTGAATGATAATTTTAATGCTTAATTGCTTTCTTAAGCCTCTTCTGTTTAATTACTTTAAGTCTTGTAAAGTTAAGCATCAATAGATGATTAGTATTAATGATGTTGGTTAAATGCAGATTGAAGATCTCTCTGCTTGTGTGTCATTTTAATGTCTACTTTCATATCTTTTCTATGGTCATTAGCAATACAAATGAAATAAAATAGTTATAAAAAGATGTAATTGAAATTAGCTTGCATCTGTAACTTTCAGATAGTTGACCAAACAGTGTATTAAATAAAACAAAATTCAAAATTAGCTGCTATACAAGTTGACCCATACATAAGGCAGCATTTAATGTTACATTGGTGTCTAAATGCTGCTTGAATTCTTGCATGACTATTTATTGTCTTTGCACAGTTTCTAATGCTGGAGATGTATTACGGTGTCAGCTGTTCACTACCAGTGAACTAAGGTAACACCCCTTATTTTTCGAGCATCATCTTGAGTATTTGAGCAGTTCCAAGCAGTGCTGTTTTCTGAAAGTGCTCCACCCTTATTGCAGTCCTTATTTGTTCCACATACTTCTCAAGATTTTTGCTCACTGTTCCCAGGGCTCCAGCAATTATTGGCACTATCGCTACCTTTTTCATCAACCACAACTGCTTAACTTCCCAAGCTAACCTGTCATATCCCTTGACTTTTCTTTCTTCCTTATCACATGCCTTGTTGTCAGCTGGGCATGCTATGTCTATGATCCAGCCTAGTTTGTTTTCTTTCTCACTTAAGACTATGTCCTGCTTCCTATTCTCTATCTCATGGTCCCACTGAATCATAAAATCCCATAGGATCTTTGCATTTCTATTTACAATGATGCCTTCAGGTTTGTGGTCATACTAATTTTTTGCTCTGTCAAGTCCATACTTGTTGCAGAATGTCCAATGTACAAGCCCGGCTATATTGTCGTGGCGTCTCTTGTATTCCTTCTGGACTAATGGAGTACATTGGCTGGTAATATGCCATACAGTTTCAACGTTTTGTCGTCAACAGATTCTGCACTTATCAGTTTCTGCCGTGTTGTCTATTCTGTATTTTATGTAGTTTGTTCTTAGTGCCTGCTCTTGGGCAGCACAGATTAAAGCCTCCGTTTCCAGTTTTAAATCACTTTTAGTCATCCACAGTCATCTTTTTTCTCTGTCTGTCTTATCTTCAACATCCTTATGAAATTGACCATGCATTCTTTTTTTACCCACCTATTTTCAGTTTCATTCATTTTCAATTTCTTGTGTAGTGCTTTATCTTTGCAATCTTTCATCCTACACAAGCCTGGCCTTCTTAATTCTAATGATAGCGGTTCTGTGGCATTTTTTACATATCATGCTATGTTCTTTTCTTCTGCTCTAATACTGTGTTCGCATCCAATCAGTCCTCTTCCTCTTCGTTTTCTTGGTACATACAGTCTGTCTGTGTCACTTTTTGGGTGGAGTGACCCATATCTAGTAATTAACTTCTTTGTCTTTCTGTCTAAGCTGTTTAATTCGTCTACTGTCCATGCAATTACCACCCAGGTGTTGATAGCTTCAATCTTATTTTTAGAGAGGATGTAAGAGAGAAAGAAAGAGAGTGAGAGAGAGAAAAAGTGAGAGAGAGAAAAAGTGAGAGAGAAGGGGAAAGAGACAGTGAGTGGTGATAGCATTCGTTTTGTGTTTTTAAATGTTTATCACACGGTAAGAGAAGTAGATACATAGAAACATATACACATTGTTAAATCAAAAGCGGGAGAGAAGAGGGGCACAAAGGAAGTGAAAGAGAAAGAGAGAAAGTAAGAGAGACAGTTCATACATAGATACATAGACAGCAAATATTGGTTGTCAATTTCACTTTGCATTACCACAAATGATAAAATTAACTCACAAATGGTTGAATACTCCACAGACAGGCATAACATTACCGTAGTTCTCAGGGAGAATCAGCCTCACACAGAATATGATAAGGCTGGTACCTTGAATTACAGCTACAACTCGAGACATATATTTGAATGTATTTGTGTGTGCGCGTGTGTGTGTGTGTGTGTGTGTGTGTGTGTATGTATAGTTTAGGTTAGTTAAAACATGTTTGCAATAATAAGTGTCACGTGGTGGAAATAAACGCAGTTATCAAACTTTCATTTATAAATCCATTTATTATTTCATTCTTTTGCATTTCAATTTGCACATTTGTACTCAGACATTTTCAACAACTGCACGCCAAAAGAAATGGAAAAATGAGTAATTTTATCTCCTAAAAATTCTGACTGCTTTGCAATAAATGAGAAAGTTCTTAATATTATACCAGAGGCACTTAAAACGTACTTAAGCACAGATTCAGTGTCTGGCAATAATGAAGAGGAGGTTCAGATCTATCTGTTTGAATTCATAAACTCACTCACTCCATCCGGTATACCTCCTCATCACCTCAACTTAAAAGTAGGGGCTATTGTAATGCTGCTAAGAAATCTTTTGATCAGTCAAGGATTATGTAATGGAACTTGCATGAAAGTACAAAGACTTCATGAACATTGTATAGAGGCATCATTGGTAACAGGCTCCAACAGAGGTCATACAGTTCTAATTCCCAGAATTAAACTTAGCCCAAGTGATGCAAATAATCCATTAACACTAAATAGACTTCAGTTTCCACTTCGACTTGCATATTCAATGACAATTAATAAGGTTCAAGGGCAAACATTTGAAAAACTTGGAATACATTTACCTCAACCGGTATTTTCTCATGGTCAATTATATGTCGCATTTTCAAGAGCATGTGCTATGAACAATATAGTAAGAGTTATGACAATCAATTGAGATAACAGACAAAGCCAAAAAACGTGGTAGTGACATACACACAAAATATTGTATAGCATGAAGTACTGTGAAGAAGACCACTGCACCAGCTAGCACCACCACCACACCAGACACTCCGTCATTACACATCCACATTACACCTTTAAGATCAGGGAACCAGTTAGGTGCCCAATGGATCTCTCTTGGCATACCAGCAAACCACAAAATCACACCAGTCGGCATCACCACTACCTCCAAGCCTGCATTCAATCATTTTCTAAACACTGAAACCTTTTTTAAATGAATTGTGTATTATTAATGTGTAATCCCTATAGAGCATGATGCAATTACTTCATACAAAAATTGTGATGATTATGATGATAATGATGGTAGTAGTGATTGCTTGAATGATATGTAAACAGTCTGAGAGTGAATGTGGATTTTATGGTTGTTTTGTCATGGTTTGTTTTCCAGTTGCTAATTTGAACAGGGGGCGCAGGTCCTCCTGTAAACCTGTAGTTTTCTGCTAATTAGGGCTTCAATGCCTGTTCGTTCTCAAAACAGATCATTACCTGCACAACCACAATGTCCCTCCTGCCAATACAAGAGTTTGGTGTTGTCTTCTAGGAAATATACATGGAGTCATACACTGAAGTTGAGCCATTCAGTTGCAAAATTCTTTAATAAATTTTGATACTTCTACCATTGTAAGAAAATGTTATTATTTTCTATTGTAGCTGGGATCACAAATCATGTGTGCACCTTTGACAACCCATTACTTTGTAAATACATAATTACTTGTATGAACCCCAGTGAATATACGTGGAGGAGGATTATTGGAGGAACACCAACAAATGGAACAGGACCTGACACTGACAATTCAAATAGTAAAGATGGTAAATTGTTTTTGTTTTAGTTAACTTCTTTTTTAATACAAAATTTGTAATCAGATACATTTTATAATGGACTTTCTCTGTACAAAAATAGAAAACATTAAATGTAAAATATTTCTTATATATATGTTGATCTTTAAATTTAACATTCAATAATATTGTCTAAATTGTTAATAAATCACTTGTGAATCAATTATTTCATATTTTGTTTTTATAGGATACTATATTTATGCAGAATCTTCTTATGGAAAGCCTATTGATACTGCAGAGTTGAAGTTTCCAGTTTCTAATGTCAAAGAAAAAAGTCTGAAGTTTGCATATAGTATGCATGGAAGTGGAATTGGTCAATTATATGTAAAATTTAAAAATAAATCTGATGAGAAAATAGTATGGAGAATGAAAGGAGACCAAGGATTATATTGGCACAAAGTGTGTTTATTTATTGAATATGACATAAATGATATCATCTTCATTGCTGAAAGAGGAGACTCCTACCTGGGAGACATTGCAATAGATAATGTCTCTGTTGAAATGAAAGCATGCCCTGGTAATACTTAAATATTTTGTCTTTGCATGTATATGTATGTGTGTGTGTGTGTGTGTGTGTGTGTGTGTGTTACTGTCTTGCTTGACATTGTGTAATACTTGTAAATGTATGTCACTATCATGCAAGCATTGTCCTTAGTTTCCAGTCTTCTGTGAAAACATGTCTTGCCATGAGGGAATATTACTTTACTTGGAAACAGATTAGGGTTGGTGACAGGACGGACATATGGCCATAAAAATTCTACCTCACAAATTCCATCTGCCCCATATAAGCATGGATAAATGAACATTAAAATGATGATGATGATAAATATCAAGTTCAGTTATTATTTTATATAGTTTGATGAGATGTAAGCTTAATCATGTTGACTTGCCCTAAATACACGACATGTAGTTGAAGTCTTCAAGTGGGGCTTTCCAGATCTAATGGCTTTAGAGTCCTACATATATAGCTGGCTTTAGATATAACTTACCATCACCAGTTAACTGTCCAAAATTGCTACGTAGATATTAAAAATAAAACATTCTCCCTTTATTTTCTCTAGCTTATGCATATGTAAAACCTCAAAAGGGATTAAAATGGTTAGTCTATAGACTTCCTAGAAAAATGTTCAGAATCAAAGAAGAGAAACAGTAACAATCAAAACTGAAATTAAAGTCCAGAATTCTAATGGCAGTTGTCTACACTTTTGCTACATTTATGGTATATTATATTCTTTGTTAAGAGTATTGAAAATAGATTTAATTCCCTATATTGCTGGTATTACTTTATTCATTCATATTCAGACACTGAAAATATGTTTGAGATGAAGTCTCCTCAAGCTTTTGTGAAAGTAAATTCAAGTGTCAGCTTTAAATACAAAATGACAGAATATACAAAAGAGATTGCAGTGTTTACTTATGGTGCTAAGTCAAGAAATAACATTTGGTCTTCAAATTACAATAATATTACAGAATTCACTACAGCTTGTATAAATTTCCAATTTTCACAGGAAATAGGGCTGGGCTTTCAGATGACTGCAAATGCAAATACATCCATGAAGGAATATGCTTATTTGGATTATATTTCCATAAGTAATATAACATGTGAATGTAAGATTCATTTTTCCATTCTAAATGCAATTCATATATTACAGGTCTTTTGTATCCATTTTATATGTTTGAAATTGTAGAAAATTTTTAGCTGCAAGTAATTATTTACAGAAATGGATTCCCTATTAATACAAACCAAGTAGTCTTTATAAGAAATTGTTGGCAAACTGTTAAAAGATATAGTAATGAAGTGCAGTGGGGATGGAATATATATTTTTATCATAATCTTGAAATTCGTCATTTGAAACTGTTTCATAATAAACTGTTTATTTGCTAAATTTTATCAGTTTATTGATTGTAATAAACATAAATGCAAACTTTTTGCATAATTAATGTTTCATTACAATTATCAATATATATTCTTTAAAGCATCAGAGCACAGCCGGTTTATTTGTGCAAAATTAGCCATGGAAGCAATAATTATTGTTGCTGAATCACTGATTTCTATAAAACCTATCTGAGAAACAATAAATAAATAAAAATCTGAAATTGCAAGATGAAACTTTATACTAACACTTAAGAATGAGTCCATTAAACACTGCTAGTGTAAAATAATTTTTGGCAATTATTTGATCTTTTACTGATCTTATGAATTTCAGTAACATTCTTCAGCTGTGATTTTGAAGATACAAATATGTGTGGTTTTAAAAGTTTCCCAGAAAGAGATTCTTGGACTTTAAGTAATGGTTTGTCTAGTCAAAGACCAAAACTTGATCATTCAGAAAGAACTTATGAAGGTAAAATATATTTTGATAATTAAACTCCTTGCTGTTTATTTTTCTACAATAGCATATGTTGGAAATGACTGCAACAACTATTACTCCTAATGTATATCAATCTTTCATTTTTATATGATTTGATCTGTGATGTTCAATTTTCTTAGTTCAAATTACTTCTCAATCTATGCTTGACTTCTAAATGCATTTCCATTGCACACTATCTTCATCTAGTATTCACTCTCATTACTACAAGCATGTTCTCAATCCACTTAATAATTAACTTATACAATGGACAGTACTCAAGTAATTGCTATTTCATCACTGAAGAATAAGTACTGGTTCTTTTCTGTTTCATTACTGTATCATATCATACATCTTACACTTATGCAGGAAAAAAAAACATTTTCTTACTAATGAATGAATTAATTTTAAAAGCTTTTTTCACTCACTTTAAATGCTTGGTCACAGATGATGAAGATGTTTATAATAAATATTTTATTTTTTAGGTCAGTATGTGATGTCAAGTTCTAGAGGGTTAAGTCGTCTAGAATTACCTACAATAACCATAGAAGATACTTTCTGTTTGAACTTTTATTATACATTCTTTGGTAATGGCAATGTATCAGTCTATAACAACGATACTTTCCTAATGGGTCTTTCTAAATTTGATGTTGATAACTGGAGGAATGTCAAAATTACTCTACCAAAAGGAAGACACAATATTTCTTATATATACTGGAAAAACAACACATATGGAACTGTGGCATTTGATAGTGTTTCAACAACCCCAGGAAAGTGTTCGCATACAGGTAAGACCAAGCAAATCTTTATTTTTCTAGATATATTTATTGTGAGTAATAAGCAAAAAATATCATTAAAGAGGATATGACAAGTACATGTGTACACAAATATACAAACTGGCTGTAATAGTTCATACTTTCCATTTGCAATTTATTTATATTTCAAAAAAAAAAAAAAAAAAAAAAAAATAAATAAATAAAAATAAAACTTCTATTTCAATCATATGAAACCTAACAACACTTAAAGGATGGTATGCATAGAGTACAAACAAATCAAAAGATCTAGCCTCATTCAGCAGTGTTATTAAAAGATATGTCTCTCCTATCTACATTTAGTTGACTATCTTCAAATTTAATTGAATTTCACGAGACAATTATACTCATCTCCTGTGTTTCTCTTTAAACAAGAATTTAAACTAGTGGGCCTGTGATGAAAATCAGGTATTTTATTCTTAAAAATGTACATTGTATCAGGCTGGATTTTAACTTCAGAGTATTTTTCCTAAAGAGTTGTTGGCACTCCGTTGCTTACGATGTCGAGGGTTCCAGTTGATCTGATCAACGGAACAGCCTACTCGTGAAATTAACTTGCAAGTGGCTGAGCACTCCACAGACACGTGTACCCTTAACATAGTTCTCGGGGATATTCAGCATGACACAGTGTGACAAGGCTGACCCTTTGAATTACAGGCACAACAAAAACAGGAAGTAAGAGTGAGAGAAAGTTGTGGTGAAAGAGTACAGCAGGGTTCGCCACCATCCCCTGCCGGAGCCTCATGGAGCCTTAGATGTTTTCGCTCAATAAATACTCACAACGTCCGGTCTGGGAATCAAAACCATGATCCTATGACCGCGAGTCTGCTGCCCTAACCACTGGGCCATTGCACCTCCACTAAAGAGTACTTACACAATGATTGATAAGTATTGACAGCAAGCACTATATACTATTATTAATGTTGTTATTTTTTTTTCCATTTAAAAGACTGTGGGGAAAACTGGAAACTCTGTAATAATAACTACACATGCTACCCTTATACAGCAAAATGTGATGGGATAAACAATTGCCCTGATGGAGAAGATGAATCTAATTGTACAAGTAAGTTTTATGTACATTTAGTTTTGTTCAAATATATCTTTTCTGAAAAAGTGATAAATTCCCAAAATTATTTTTAGGTGTTAGGATTATCATTTAACAAAAAGAAAAAAAGTTTAAACATTCATTTCAAGAAATATTATTTTCATGATGATGATGATGATGATGATGATATTTCTCATCATCTTAATTGTTACCATCTCAGCCATCACTAGTATCAGAATAATCACAACCATCAAAACTACCACCACCATCACCAGCATCACTACAATTTTCACTGTCACTGCCATCACAAGCATCACCAAGCCAGAAAGAGCAGCACACCCAGACTACAGCACTACTTCTTATGCAATTTAACTGTTGTATGTTGAAGTGTGTAATATGGATACACTGATAGGTACAGACATGGTATACCTGTATAATGAAGAAGAGTTAATGAGAGAAATGTGGAAATGATATATGACTTGAGATGAAATGAACTGGCAAGTGACGATTTATTCTCCATTATAAAATACAATGATTGCTATACATAATATAAAATAACATAACAGGTTACAACAAAGCTGTGTGAGCGACTTCATGGTTAGGCTGGATTATTGATCTTGTAAACATAGAGGCAGCTGCTGGTCTGTTGGTTGTTTGATGTTCATACAACAGTGATGTAGGCAGGGGTCTGGTGTAGATGAAAGTGGAGGCTGGCTGGTGTCAGATACATTGTTGCCAGAGACGAGTAGCATGTGGATAGTGGCATGTGCCAAAGACAAAGCTTAGTCAAGAACTATCGTTCTTATAGAGATCAGTAGTCTCTTAGAGCTGGTGATTAATTTCCTGCGTAAGGAAAAATGAACTGTTGCACCAACACGATTGGACGGCTGGAAACCAACCAATATGAACTGCAAATTTGGCTAATCACAATGTCATGTGACCTGCTGGAACGAAAAGGCTTGAGGAGCCGAGATCCAGGTATTTAAGCCTAGATGAGTCAAAATGAAAACATCTCATACATAATGACAGTGTAAATCACTTCTGCTACACATGGAACAGGTAGATCTGCAAGTCACACTTCATCATTCAACTGTTTACTTGAATGCAACAGGTGTGCTCAATAAAAATTAACCTGCATTTAATCAACAAAAGCAAACACCACCACCACCACCACCACCACCACTACCATTGCCGCCACCATCACCACATCATCATCATCATCATTTTCATTTTCTATCAAAAGGGTTATAATATCTTAAATAGAAATTAGTGAACTAATTTGTTTTGGAAGTGTGAAAAGCCTTTCTTTTCTTTGTTAATTTCATGAGAAAAATCATTAATCTGACACTTTACGCTTGTATATTTGAGTACAAAACCAATTTTTGTAGGATAGATGAAACAAGTAGTTGAATTCACTTCAAAATATTACCGTTACTTATTCTACTAATTATAGTGAAATGAAAAGTAAAGCAAATTCTCATAGTATATCAATATTGACTATAAAAACATAAAATCAAAATATGTAATTATTTTTCCTTGTTGCTCTTAATATCACCACTACTTCCACTGCTCTTAGGCAAGGAATCAATATTGCAACTGGTATTAATGCTTTAAGAAGTAAAAGCTAGTAGAACACTTAACTGCTCATATCTAATTTCATCTCTCAACATTTTGACTTAAAATCATACCAGAATCAACTTCACTTTTTATGTATTCAGGGTTAATACAAATAACACTAGCAACAATTTGAAATTGAATCTAGTCATAAAATATCAGTAATTGAACAAGCATTTTAGTATAAATCTAGTAAATGTATTTAGGTTAAAAATAGTTAACAATGTAAAATAAATACTTAATAGATTTTAGTGTCATCTCTCATTAAACTGAACTTAAAGCAGTTCCACAGGGATCAGTTGTACCATTCATATCTCCAGGAGCAAATAACATACATCAGATGAATCTATCACCTCACCTTCAAAAAATGGTTTCATCCCAAACCCAATGTAACCAATATTCCACTCCAAATTCTTCTTTATTAATACAGGTGGAAAACGAAAATTTAGATTAGTTGGTGGCCAAAGTTTGCTGTCGGGAACAGTGGAAATGCTTAATGGTTCACAATACTCACCAATATGTGCATACAGATTCTTACTGGAAGGAGCGAAACAGATCTGCTCTGAATTTGATGTCAAGTAAATATTTTATTGTATATTTATTACAGCTATTTATAATGTTAAAAATGATAGCTTTTTAAAGCAAACCCACAATTTTGACTATATCATTACTAATTGTATATATCATCATCACCATCATCATCCTCATTGTTTAATGTCTGCCTTCCGTTCTGACATGGGTTCGACAGCTTGACAGGAGCTGGCAATTCAGGAGTCTGCACCAGACTTCTTATGTCTGTTTTGGCATGGTTTTTACAGCTGGATGTCCTTCCTAACACCAACCACCCAGCAGGGTATATACAATAAAAGTCAGGCATTAAAAATAAATATTGTGGGCAATTCTTTTGATTCAAACCTTTCAATGCAATGATCCAGCATAGCTACAGTCCATTGACTGAAACAAGTAGAAAGATAAAAGATACATTAAAAAACAGTTGGTATTTCATTTAGAATCTACAGATAAATACCCTTTTTTTGTCATAAAGTATTAACTTTTGCCTGAATTTTCGTCTAGAATTCGACTCTCCTTCCATGACCTACTGTCTGTAT
Organism: Octopus bimaculoides; assembly: GCF_001194135.2. NCBI lineage: Eukaryota > Metazoa > Mollusca > Cephalopoda > Octopoda > Octopodidae > Octopus > Octopus bimaculoides. The sequence continues at coordinate 141,548,724 of NC_068983.1, read as the reverse complement.
TCTCACTTATGCTCATCTTCTTGTACCTTTTGAGTTTGCTCTAGCACTACTTTCCTTTTATCTCCTTCAAGCATGAATCTCCTCTATAGCAAGACATTTGAGTTTGTTTCTCTATCATACTTTAGCCTTTAAACACCTGTGTTAAACCACCCACTTCCAAATATTCCCCTCTCAAATATTCCCTCTTAGTAGTAGGATCTTCTTTCCTTTCCCTTTTCCCTGTCACTTCTCTATCATGCAAATTACATGACAACCTCATTATTGCTGGTATCACATAAAAAGCACCAGTACACTCTGTAAAGTGGCTGGCACTAAGAAGAGCATCCAGTCATAGAAACATATACATACACACACACATACATACATACATACATACATACATTTGCCATGTTGGACCACTGAACTCAACACGTTTTCATTCTCTCTCTATTTCTTCTTCTTCTTTTCTATTGAAATGTAAAAGACTTTTCCAATTTCCCTGAATGTCAAATATACTTGCTTGTTGTTCCTATCTTCGTCTTTGTACCTGTCTTCGTCTTTGCTTTTCTATAAATTTGAACTACATACATACATACATACATACATACAGAGATATTATGTATGTATGTATTATGTAATACATACATAATACATACATATATATGCATTGTATATATTTTATATACAATGCATATATATACAATATGTATGTATACTGCTGAGGTGCAGTTAAAAAGGTAGCCATTTTTCCTGCCAAAACTAATGCTGCATGAACAAAATACTTTGGATAGCAGGTGATGTCATCCTTTCTGTGCATACGTGAAAAATTTCGTGTCTGTAGGCCATGTCAGTACCTGGCTGTTATGCTTTGTCTAGAGATGTGTAGTGCATGTTCGTCAGATTTTCATTTTCACTAAATGTATCAAGCTGAGATATTGAATCAAGTTTTGCCAAAAGCTTGGTGATACTAAAGATCAAATCATCCAGAGGATTAATTAGACCTTTGGTAATGATGCCATCAGCAAAACTCAGATCAATGAGTGGTACAACTACTTCAAACATGGCCACATTACAGTGGAGAGTGAGTCACACACAGGTAGGTCATCTACAAGCTGAAATGAGGAGCTGATTGAGAAAGCTCATTGAAGACTGCCATATAACAATCCTTGATATTGCTCTCGAAGTGGGAATAAGTACAGGATTAGTGCCTATCATTTTAATGGAAGATTTGTGCATGCAGGAAGGAGCAACTCCATATGGAAATCGTTCAGGATATGCTGGCTTGTGCAGATCATGACCCAAATTTCATGAAGACCAGCACCGGTGGTGATGAGACATGGGTTTATGGTCTGTGCTTATTGCGTTCAATCATCTTCCATGAAAATGAAAATTCGATAAGTGTGCACTACATGCATGTACTCTAGGAGTAACAGCCAGGAACTGAAATAGCTTACTATCATGAACACTTTTGAGAATGCACAGTAAGGGTGGTGTCACCTACTGTCCAAATTATTTTGTCCATTCAGCATTAGTTTTGGCAGGAATAAATGAAGTCAGATACTTGATACTTTTGAACACACTACGTAATATATATAGTCTACAGATGAGATCCAGAGATTCCCAGTACAGAAGACACTCTGAGCCCCCAGAAACAGCTGTTGGAATTATAACACCTTTATTCCATTCTTTTAATTTTCTCTGTCAATTGTACTTTGTGTATGTTGGATCTATTAATATAGATATCTATATATTTGTATTTAAATATTCATTGTCTTAAAGTTTCTTTGCTTTCTCTCGTTTTGCATCATCATCATCATCATCATCATCATCGTTTAACGTCCGCTTTCCATGCTAGCATGGGTTGGACGATTTGACTGAGGACTGGTGAAACCGGATGGCAACACCAGGCTCCAATCTAAATTTGGCAGAGTTTCTACAGCTGGATGCCCTTCCTAACGCCAACCACTCAGAGAATGTACATATTTACATATTTTATATCCAAATTGTGTTATTTAATATATCTAATTTGTTTATCCACATAATTTTCTCTCTCTCTCTCTCTCTCTCTTTCTCTCTCTCTTTCTCTCTCTCTCTCTCTCTTTCTCTCTTTCTCTCTCTCTCTCTCTCTCTCTCTCTCT
>NC_068983.1:141527774-141546503 GCF_001194135.2 Octopus bimaculoides | reverse complement strand
TATATATATATATATATATATATTATCATCATCATCGTCGATTAACGTCCGTTTTCTATGCTGGCATGAGTTGGACGTAAAAGATTTTCTCACTTTCCCGAGCACGAAACTAATACACCTGCTTGTTGTTCATACATCTGTCTTCATCTTTTGTTTTTCTCTAAATTTTAACTATATATACAATAATGTGTGTGCATGTGTGTGTATGTGTATGTATATATTCAATATATCAATGCGAATAGCTTGGAAATTACATGTAATTAAGATACAAATACAAATGGTGGTGAACCATCATTTGAAAATGAAGATTCAGATTTTTGATCAGCTGAATTCTGAAGTAATGTATAAGTGGTTGAGCATACCACAGACAACTTTTAATGTAATCTTGGACACAATCACCATGATTCTGTCCTAATGAGTGTAACAAGGCAGTAATTTTTTAATTACTGGAATAACTCATCTACATGGTTTCTCTATAGTTTCCATCTATCCAATTTCATTCACAAGTTATCTGCACCTACAAATACAAATAATTTCCTTTTAGATAAAGCCTATGCAATCTGGGACAGGTACAAAAGCATAAAGATAAAGTGCTGGCCCCTTGACTCCATCTTCATAAATTAAAACTTTATGACAGAAATTGCTCTGCTGTCCTGCTCTAAGCTTTTCTTTCAGTTTGCTTAGCAAAATATAAAATGAAATAGGTTCCATTTGTATTTAATAGCTGAAGGATATCCACCATCATAAAGAAATGCTCCAATTAAGAAACCATTCAATATATTCAGTTATAATTTCTGAGTTATCAGCTATAGCTAGGGCAACCATCAATAAAAACCAATTTATCTAAAAAACTATCCCACCTATGCATGCCTCAGTAATGCTACTCTTACTTCATAGCTGATTAATTAGCTGTATGTAGGATATACTGTAGTAAAACAATTCATCAGACAATCAAATAATTTCACATAAGCAAGGGTGGAAAATGTTTGTAATACTGTAAATATAAATGGAACATAACATGACAAATAAAATAAATATGAAATGAATTATGCAAAGTAAATGTCTTTCATTTCTTATCACAGTGGGACTGTAACTTTCCAAACAAAGATTAAATATTTGACTGAAGAATACTTTACTTGTGTTTATCGTGAGATTAACTGTTATAAGAGAGAATGTTCACATCGCTGTTATTGTACGTCACTTTATGTGACTTGTTCTAATACAAGTAAGTTATTATCAGTTATATTTCCTTTTTTTTTTATATGTTGTGATATATGAGGGTCGAGGAGAAAATAGTGTAGTGAACACCTGGTAACTTGAGACCATAATGCAGTTTCATTTCCCATTTAAAGTTGTTTCCCTATTTATAAGTTAAAAAAAAACAACAAAGTAACCACTTTACAACAAAATTGTAAGAATTAAATAAAATAAATATGTGAGATTGAAACAGTTGAACACTGTTTACCATTTCTTAGCTTCTTAGTCTGGTGAGATTATGTAGTTTTAATAACTCATTGGAATCATTTCTGAGAAATGCTTGGAAGTGAGAACTTGCAATAAAACTAAGAAACTGGAAAATAAATTGGTAGAAAATACTGTGCTAATTACATTAGTCTTAAGTTTAAAATATACCATGTTGTCTGAATTACATATTTTAGAAGTTGATAAAATAGCAGAGCTGCATTGAGGATTCAAATCAATTGACTCTACCATCTGCTCTGCATCAGGCCAGATAAGCCTGATATGTTTCTTCTTAACTAGTTCCTTGATTTATCTCCTCACTAACTACACTTACTGACCTGTTTATTTAATTCTTATAGCCTATTGCAACACTGTGTCATATGTTTCCTAGCTCAATATCTATCTTAACATCATGGTGAGAAAGCATCTGATGATATCTACATAAAAATTATAATTGATTGGTTGCCAGTCATGTGATCCATTGTCAACATCAAGTTCTATATATCTATAGAATATTTTATTATAGCTCAATTACATATTTGCTCTTTTTCTTCACATCTTCAAGCTTGTGAAGATGGTGAGGTTAAATGCCCTCCAGGTCGCAATGGAACCAATTCTGCAGATGTATGCATTCGCCAAGAAAGTTTATGTGATGGGGAGATTGATTGTGAAGATGGTACTGATGAAGAGATTTGTGGTAAGCAAATAAATATCTTGTTTTAATTAGAATATCAAATGATTTTATCATATTTAGCAAATTCGTCATCTAGACTACTTATGGTGACTCTGCTTATTAAACAACAGAAAGTTTCATTAAATAATATGGTATAATTGACAATATATCTCACAAGTTCAGTCATGTAATAGCTGAAAAATTTTTAATCATAAGTTTGAGAGATAGAGATTGTCTGCGACTAAATATCAACAGTGATGGCAACAGAAACAACAACTAAATGGACATCATATAAGGTTATAAAAAGTTTCATTAATGCAATAAGGGTGATGCATTTTTTATTTTAACTTTCTACTGTCAGATCAATGTACAGATGAACAGTGGCAATGCAGAGATAAGAAGTGTATCAAGAAAGACCTTCGTTGCAATGGTATTGAAAACTGTGAGGATGGTTCAGATGAATTTCATTGCTGTAAGTAGGAAAAAGGTTATACATTTTGACTATAGATATCAATCATTATGGAAAGAATCCTTTTCGTGTTTGTCAGTGGTCCTCTATTATCCTTGGTCCTGAGCCAGTCATGCTATTCTGTCAAATTTGGGAGGAAGCCTCACATCAGAGGAAAGAACCAAATGAAGCACAGAGGCTGATGCAGTGAATCTGTCTTGTCATTTTGTACTTGGAGCATAGATGAGATGAATTACTCAACAAAGATGGATCACCACTTGAGGTGGAGGTTGTTTTTGATAGATCGATTTGGTATGGTGCATGACTGTGTCTTACCCACCAGGGTATTGACAAGAGCTAATCTCTTAGCTAACACCTTGGCTGAAATCTTTAACCCTGCATTTAGAAAAGTTATGGACATTATAGTGTTGAAATCACCCCTTTTGTTTAGATTCTTACTCAGTAGCACCATCACACCCTTTTCGTAGGACTGGGAATTCTCCTAGACAGCTGTCAAGTGGTTTCAGATCAAGACTGGCATATGAAGATAAAGCATGTAGAACAGATCGTTCAGCCCTGGTGATTTCTCCATCGTGCAGTCAGTCAGTGCTTCCTGTATTTCTTCAGCAGTTATTTCACAGGACTTTGCATCTTCACGTGAAAGCCATTGCAAGGTATCAATGTAGGTGGTAAAGCTCACCCTTGTCTCAGATCTAGCCTGTTCCAGACAGCTGAGTGAAGTGCCACTGAAAAGCCGCACATAGCTGCTTGGTATCGAGCAGCATGCACTCTTCCCTTTCTATCAATGGTTGTTGAGGATTGCTTCTGTCAACTTCCTCTTAGCCAGGTCTCAAATCCAGTTTCTGTAAACCTAAACACCGGGAAAAATACAATCAGTTTCCAGCAATCAGATAATGGTTTATGCAACCCATCTAGACTGACCATGCAGATCATAAACTTGTGGTATGTGTAACTGACAACTTTGAGTTGTAGACAACCTATATTATTGGTATCTTGGCTAAGAGAATTCTCAGGGTTGCAGACCTGGGTCAAGTATAGGCTGAGCTCTCACAGTCCTCTGTGCAATGCAGTTGGTGGATGTTCTACCATGGTGTTCTATAGACGATTAAAGGAGGTTAAGGGCAAAAACATCCTTGGAGAAACTCTGGGTATTGATGAAAATCATCTAGCTGAACACTTCCAAAGGGTTTTCAGGCCAGAGTTCATAGATAATTTCCAGAAATCTCTTGGATGGCAGTACTACTGGAGATGAGGGGTTGGGTGAGACTACTGGTTTGAGATAAACTCTACATGCATGGTAGTGTTATCAACCAGGTCTGCCTGAGATATGTGCGGTGATGAAACAGCCCAGTCTCCATTTGTACATTGTGTGAGCATTACTGATCTGTGGAGTTTGTTGAACAGTGACCATCATATGTGGGACAGATCCAGTTATTGGCTGACTTCATCATGAATATCATCTTGCTGCCTTCTTTGGGCTGAGAAGGGCAAGCAATTTGTCTCTCTCTGGTGGTAATGGCAGAAGAGGTTGGTAGACATGACTGAAAGGACTAAATCAGAACACTTTCCTCTTACCAGCCACATGGTTCTGGGTTTTGTTCCACTGCATGGCACCTTGGGCAAGCGTTTTCTACTATAGCCTCGGGCCAACCAAAGTACAAAGGAGAGAAATGCTGAGCAGTATTTTGTCTGCCGCTATGTTCTGGGTTCAAATTCCGCCGAGGTCAACTTTGCTTTTCATCTTTTTGGGGTTGATAAAAAGTACCAGTTATGTACTGGGGTCGAAGTAATCAACTTAATCTCTTCCCCCAAATTTGAGGCCTTGTGCTTCTAGTAGAAAGGATTATTATTATTATTATTATTATTATTATTATTAAGGTGGCAAGCTGGCAGAATCATTAGCATATTAGACAAAATGTTAGTGGCATTTCTTCTGACTTTATGTTCTGAGTTCAAATGCCACTTGGGTCGGCTTTGCCTTTCATCCTTTCAGGGTCAATAAAATAAATACTAGTTGAGCACTGGGGTTGATGTAATTCACTTACCCCTTCTCTCAACTGCTGGCTTTGTGCCAGAATTTGAAACCATTATTATTATTAGTAGTAGTAGTAGCATATGTCTATTTTGGAGAGATTTGCATGAGTTGAATATGGTAATTTTGTTTATGTTTTTTCTTTTTGTTTTTTCCAGTTAGATACATTGGCAAAACGATTAAATTATTTTACAACGACTCATATAAATATATCTGTGAAAACAACTTGAAAAATGAAAGAATTGCAAAACAGTTGTGTTCCTATGTTGGAAGAAGGTAAGAAAACTGAGTAATACCCTGTTTATTGTTTCTTCCTGTTAATTCTAAAAATACCAGTATCTTATTTTATAAGGTTATAATAAGATATATAATCATATTGGTTTCAAATTTTGGCATACAAGGCCAGCAATTTCAGGAGGGGTAAGTCGATTACATCAACCCCAGTACTCAACTGGTACTTATTTTATGAACCCTGAAAGGATGAAAGGCAAAGTTGACCTTGGCAGAATTTGAACTCAGAATGTAAAGTGGACGAGATGCTGCAAAGCATTTTGCCTGGCATGCTAATGATTCAACCAGATTGCTATCTTAAGATATATAAATACATTAAGAGAACTAGATAGAGACTGATGTAACTGAGTGTTAAGTACTTTTGTATCATCTGTTTTGATCATTTTGCATACTTAAATTTCCAAAATCTGTGAAAATGCAACCAATCTTAAAATGGAATAAGAGTTTTCAGCCAATAAGACTTTTTAGAAACTCAAGAAGTAACAAAGAGACGTGGCAGTGAAAGTCACCAAATTATGTTACATGTTTTTCTCCATGCAATGTACTAAAGATATCACAGTCAATTTTATCAAAGTCGTTGTTTTGAGTTGCAAGTATTGCAGGTTTGCTTGAGCTGTTCTTATTTCTATCAATGACACATTCACCAAGCAATGTGATTTATCTATGTGTTTCAGTGTCAAAGTAGAAGTGGAATCTGATGCATTTTAAGGCAGCACATCTCATATATTTAAATCTGTAGTTTATAGACTTCATTGTGGAATGAACTTCAACATTTAAATGAATGTGTATTGAGCATTTTTTTTAATCAAATACACTGAAGACTGTTGATAATTTAGTTGCACCTAGTATGTCTACAAACAACTGAGCGTTAATGATTTTGTAAATGTCAAAACAAATGTTGCCTTTTTTGCATTGTGAGACTTTGTCAGAAGTTACCATCAAACACAACTTTACTATCAAATGACACATCATGTTGCATTATGCCTAAAAATAAAGGATTTGATGTTTCAAATAAAGTTGATGGTGATTTCTGAATAAGTTTTTCAGATGTAGAGTTAAATGAAACATGACAGATTGATGAGCCATAGATTTTTAATGGAACCTTTGTGAATGAGCAGTTTTTCACTTTTGGAAAGAAATGCAGCAAACCCAGATGAGGCTACAGTCCATATGACTGGATCTTGTACTTGTAGCTACAATTTCAGTTTTTAATTATTTTGGATAGTAAAAATGGTTGCATTGATTTATCTGGTGCTAATTCAAACATACCATATCTAATTTGTTAGATCTATGTGACTCTAGGTTATGCATTTTAAAACAACTTGGAATCGTTCATGTCATAATATACATTTGGAGGTACAGCACACGTAATTTCATTATAATCTGCTATCGATCATGTATATATGTTGGAAGGAGTGAAACCTGCCATCAAGTTGAAAACTTTTCAGCATATGTGCATGAAGTAGGCCTCACCTTTGGAGTTCAACCTGAGAAACTCATTTCACCACTTTTCCAAAGATATGCTTGTTTTGAAACTGATCATATAATATTTTTGACTTTATACAGAAAACCCTTTCACAAGAGCATTGCTTGATCACATATATATATACACATAACTATATATCTCTTTATGTATACATATATGTAGTAATCTATCTCTTCACACTAATTTTTTTTCTTGTCAGTAATGGAACATTTGGTGATCCAATTCTAGGAGATGGTGTATTATTCACATCCAAGATCTCAAATAACACTAACCAGTTGATTCCAGGTTTTGAAACCATGTCCATAGGGTAAATATCATATATTCCCTCATGTTATTAGACATTTATGTTATGTTATGGCCTGTTATATAATATGATGCTTGGTTTACCATTGTGATGATAAAGTGAAATAGCAACAACTGTTACTTTTTTACACTGAAAATTATTTTTTTATTCAAATGTTTCTATCACACAATTTAAAGACTTCTAATATATGTAGAAAGCCTCATATTTTGAAGGTGGAGTATAATTAATTGATGGATTATATTGTCTTCAGTATTTGCCTGACACTTATTTTATTGTTCCTACCTCAAGGAATATGAAAGACAAAGTGCAATGTGCATAGATGGGTATGCACATTGATTGCAAAGGGACATAACTGAATACAACAAAACTGCCTATATACTTACATTTTTTTCTTATTCTTTAATCTTCCTACACTAAAGAAGTCATTCATATTGATTTTTTCCTTTTAGAAGTGGGAATAAATTGATCTAGCTGTAGCAGGAATGGTTTTATTATGGTTCAGTCCTTTAGATTCAAACTCCTTTCCATAAGCTAATGGAACACTCATCAACCATATATTACTTATCCCTGCTGTTTGTAGCTGCGAGTTGTATTTACACATGATGTATGTACTATAAATTGTCTCCCAATGCCAAAAGTATTCTGTGAAGTGGTACTTAACTCCCATCTTCATGATGTGATTCATATGAGAGATAAAGCTCCCCCTGGATAAAAAGCCAGACTATTGTAGATAACATTCTTATTTATCTATTTCTCACTTATTTTATTACTGATGATCTATTCTGAGTAACTATTTCCTGACAACTATGTGATTGAAAATTGACTGCAACAGATTTGTGCATACAATTTATGAGAAGGTTGTCCATTATTTACTTGGCTATCTTGCTTCTGTCTAGACACACTGCCTATTAGGTCAATAATGGATTCATTCATGTTTGAGAAGTGATTGCAATAGAACTGAAAGTAAGATCAGGTTATTAATACTGCCACTAGAATCAGAACTCAAAAGAATACATTCAACTTAATGCAATACTCATTAATTTTATAGCATTACCACAGATTTCAACAATCATCACTTCATAGTTATATTGACTGAATATGAGTCATCAATCCACTCCCACTAGTTTAAATTCCTATCAACTTGACAAGCTTCTACTCTCTAATAATGTGATTTGATGACATTCTAATTATGTGATTTTTAACAATGATGAATACAATGATAAAACTCTGACTGTTTTTCAATAGGAACTGCAGCATCATGGTTCTGAACTGCAATGAACAACGTAAGTTGACTTTAATTATCAATAATTTATGACAGAAGTATAAGGTTTAACATTTATAGAAAAGAGGAAAGATTGCATACCATTTATGCTTTCACCAAAGAAATTATTCTCTGAAACTCAATTTATATGGTAAGTCTGAAAGAGGAAAAACTAACACAAAACATGCATAGTAAATAAACATCTAAAATGCAAATACTCGATCTTTTGAATGTTTTGCAATTTCAGGTGAAATCTAGTCAGTGAGAGAAATTTTAGTTGTAGTTCTGGGAAGGAATGATTGAGATAAAATATTTTTGTAGAGAACCATTGAAACTTAGGTAGAATAGGAACTATGGTGGAGTTATATTTTAGTTGAAGGTGATATTTACAAGTTGCGAATGTAGAATGGAAACTAGTGTATTAATAGCAGACAAGAAGTGGGAGCAGGACACAGCTTTTCTGTGGGTGAGTATTAGTAACTGTTTGTTAATAAGTGTACTGTCTTCTTGGGAGTCTTACGTAGTGCAAATTATGCATGAAATGATACAATGGTTGATTTAAGAATTGGAGTTGGAAGATGGATAAAATGTTAGAATAATGGCCTAAAGATCACGTATGTAATAATATTTAGGTCCCATCATTATTAAAAGTTCTTTAATCTGTTTGTTTTGTAAATCAGTAATAATTTAACTTTAATTAGGCTTTTGAGAAAAGAAAGCAACACAACTCTTAAAATAATGGCTGTAGTAATTCATGTACGTGGGGTAATAAAAAATTATCTGCACTTTCGCCATAACATATCGCTATCATTGTCACACTGCCTGTTGTGCATGCGTGCTTATAGTTGATACTATTGTGGTCACGTGATCAAAGTTTGAGCTTGATCACACCATTTTTCTTTCTGGCTTTACAGGGTAAGCATGGCTGCTCCACTGGCAATGTGTACCAAAGAAGAACAAAGAGCAGTAATCTGATTTCTCTGGTCAGAAGGTATGTCAGGTGCTGAAATTCACTGGAGGCTTTTAGTACAATACGGGGATGCCAGTGATGAAAAGATTCAAGACTCAACCTTCCATGGGAAAGGTGATGCTAACCCTTTCTTGGGACTCAAAAGGACCTATACTGGAAGACTACTTGGAAAGGGGTGTACGATCAGCAGTGCAAGATACAGTGCTTTGCTGGCCAACAAACTGAAACCAGCAATTCACACCAAACGCTAAAGCCTATTGTCAAAGAAAGTTTTGTTGTTGCATGATAATGCATGCCAATATTTGGCTACCCAGACCAATAAAACCATTAACCAATTGGGGTTTGAGGTGCTGGAACACTCTGCCTACAGCCCAGATGTTGCCCCTTCAAACTATCATCTCTTTGGACCACTCAAAGATGGTTTACCAGATTGTTGATTTCCTATGCATGAAGATGTGAAGGAAGCAGTGCATAAATGGTTATGCAATCAACTGAAAACCTTCTTCTTGGTACGAATGTGCAAGCATGGGAATTTCTGGATCAAGTACATCGAAAAGGAAGGAGACTATATAGTAAAACGTTGCACTTGTTTATCCCTTGCTTTTGTGTAAATACATTGAAAAAACAAGAGTGTGTATAATTTTAGTCTCTCCCTCATAAATTTCCAATGTGTTACAATCTTTCAATCAGCATGAATTGTTACTAAAACATTTAATTTTTTTTAAAAAAAGCATTACATAGTACTTGACTAGCAAAATGACCAGTCTTATGGCAACAGTTGTTTTAAATTTTCATTTTCTTTATTTGTTTGTTAATTAATTTACTAATCAGGCAAAATATATTTTTCCTATTTCAGAATGTGGAAATCAAAATATGAACTTAATTGAACCCAATATTAGATATGGACAAAAATCTTTGGATGGTAAATGGCCATGGGCTGTTCAAATTTTTGCAAGTTCCAGATTGATTTGTACTGGAGTTATCATCAACAGTCACTATGTGCTTATTGCTGCTCACTGCTTAATGTAGGTACTTTCAATATATTGACAGCATTACCTCTTGTCTGTGTATATTCATTGAAGGTATTCTTGTGTCTTGTTTCAGTTGCTTTAGTCCCAAACCAACTACTTCTCATGTATTTATATAACAGTGCAACTCATCCTGGATTCCTTAGACTGTCATTGCAAATTCATTCAACTCTCTTTCACACATCAGTTTTTCTTTCAACCATTTTGTCTTATTCATTTCACCTAACATCATACACCCTGTTGAAAATACTCCAAAAAGCCTTTGCATTCAATGCCCTTTCACTACCATGTGATATTGCACTTAATACACAAGTAGCATACAATCTGTTCTCTTCTTGATGAAAATTTGTTATACATACATACATACATACACACACACACACGCATACATACATACATACATACATACATACATACATACATACAAGATTGCTAATGTATGTATGTGTGAGAGCAAAAAACTATTTCCCAAGTGTGTTGGAAAGTATGTTTGATTATTTAAACATGATGATTGGTTGTGACTACAACACTCTCCTGGATGTAGAAGTATTCCACTGAGGGTCTCAGCTTTGTATAGTGCAGGTTGTCATTGGAGGATGATGCATTTTCTGAATCTGAAGAGGTGGATCAGTCTTCAGAAGCAAAGTAAGGAGATAGTATGTTGGCTTTCTCTATGGAAGTACTACGTAGAGAACCACCGTAGTTGAGAAGTGGAGGAAAGAAAACTTTACAAAAGTGGTAGAAATTCTTTTTTGCACAGCACTAAAACAATTGGTCACAATTTAGGGAGCAAGATTGCCTGCTGGACCAGGTTGATGCTCAGAGGCATCTTTTGAGATCTAGATGATGGTCTCCCAGGAGTTTCAGCACTAGATAAAAACCATCTAATTTTTAGTGGAGAGTGATTTTTCTGTAAACATTACAGGTTATTTTTGCTTGAGCAACTGCAGTGCTGCTTTGAGGGAATGATTTCTTGGAGTTTGAGATTTGGTTGTATGTGGAATATGTAGAGAAACATGCTTAAAAGAATGGTTTTAGTATCTTGTTTAGCTGTCTCTGAGGGGGTCATGGTTGAAGCACATAAGATGCCACATAAGTAGTATAAAAGGAGTAGGACTTCAATCATTCAACTTATTTGAAGAAGCATTCAGTGTGGGATGAGGGGAGCCATTGTTTACAACATTGTTGCATGTGATAGACAACTGGTAGACAACAAGTATAATGTATTTATAGCTGTAAGTAGGGGTAAATGGGAGGAGACATAACCTGCAATGGACTCCTCCCCTGTGGATGTATTCCACTTCTGATCGAAGTGCCCTGATCCGGCACTATCGAAGTGCTTGAGTGGTGCTTCGGGCCAGTTCAGGTGCTGGTGGGGCAGAAAATTGTAAAAGTAAGAGGACGAGTACCTCATATTGAAAGGGCATGTGGCCCATGAGAAAAATTGTAAGAGGCCAAGTGCCTCAATTCAAGGACATGGTGTCATTTGTGGTAAGAGGCTGAGTGCCTCATTGTAAGGACCTTGAGTCCAAAAGAAATATTGGTGAGAGGTTTATTGCCTCAAATTGTAAGTTCACAGAAGAACAATGTTTTAGAGAAGCAGAGATCGGTGGGCATCTTCTGCCTTCCCTCATTAATATCATCCTGTTCATCATTCATCTCATCTCATTAATGTCTTTGTCCAGTCTGCAGCTACTCAATCTCTGTGTACGGAATTCATAGCCAATAAAATGAAATAAAGTAGGGGTAAAAGGACCTACAAAATGAAATCTATTGGACTGTTCAGATGCATCCTATTTCCAGTTTATCATCTGAGTAAAATAAGGAATAGATGTTTATGGATATGTTGACAAATGATGACAAAAATGGCTACTTTATATGTGAACTGTGGACTTTATAAAGTATACATAGGGCATTTGCACTAGATGTGGAAGAACTGTGAAGGCTGGTGAAAGAAATGACTTTTGAATGATTTGGTAAAATGTAGCACACAAGAGCAGGGAGACCTCATCTGAAGCAAACATATGTCATTGACTTAGTATTGGCATAGATTCTAAAGTGACTGTAAGGTTTAAAAGAAAAAAGTTTTCTGTAATTTCTGTGGAGGATAACAATAGAAGGGGTTGACTGAGAAAGATATGAGAAGTGAGGTCAAACATCAGATGTTAGGTGAAGTCAAATGCTGATAAGATGAACGTGAGACCCATCCAGCATGGAAAAAATATGACGACAATAATGATGATGTTGATGATATAACAATGTTTTCTTTATTCTAGATATGTAGACATATTTGATTATTCTATAAGAGTTGGATCTGTGAAGAAGAATCAAGGAACAAAATATAATGTGTTTCAATCTTCGAAGCATGAACAATTTGATAGCAGCAATTATAATAATGATATTGGACTGCTTTATGTAAAAAGTGAAATTAAGATGTCAGCAAATGTGCAACCAATTTGTCTTCCAGAAAGCCCTGCACCCAAAGACAAAGAATGTTATGTGATTGGATGGGGTATGAATGAAAAGGGTAAGGGAATTTATATTTTCTAATTGGTATATATATATATATATATATTATTATGATTGACCGTTCACTGAACACTATTCAATTTTTTTTCTCCGTGTTTTTCTCCTTGTCTCCGTATTCTTTCTGTTGAAGAGCGTAGCTCGAAACGTCAAAGACTTTCCGTATTCCCGAGCGTCATACTAATATATACTTTTGTTATTTACACCACCTGTCCTCGTCTGTTGTTATTATTTGTATATTCTCCCATATATATATATATATATATATATCAGGTTGGTGCAAAGGTAGTGACTGATTTTTTTAGAAAACAGTTTAGAAAACAATGTTTTAAGAATATCACGAGTAATTTATTCATTTTTCTTTCAGATTCTGATTGTATTGGCCATAATCTTCTGCTGTATTTGCACCCATGTTTGTCCTATCAAAGATCACATTAGACATGTCTTACTCTATGAGTTTCATAAAGGTGTCAATGCAAGCACAGCAGCAAAGTCTCCTCAGAGAGTTTATGGGGATGATGTAGTGAGTGATAGAAGTTGCAGGAGATTGTTTTCTCACGTCTGAAGTGGAGATTTGAGTTTGAAAGAAAAGCCAAAAGAAGGTCGTTGAAAACAACTTGATTCTGAAGAGCTGGAAGCTGTTCTCACAGAAAATCCAACTGCTAGTTGTAGAGAACTTGCAGAACAGTTTAATGTAGCTCATACAGCTGTTCGATGCCAACTGAAAAGGATCAGAAAGGTTTCAGTGGTTGGAAAATGGGTTCCACCCGAGTTGTTTTCAGAGAATCTGCAACAGCATGTTGTTTGTTGTTAGTCAATGCTTTCACAACACCTTAAGGAACCGTTTTTAAGAAGGCTCATTACAGGTGATGAGAAGTGGATTCTTTACCATAATGTTAAACACCAGTGATCATGGATCAGTTGAGGAAGAAAACATACATGAGGATGACTTCATCCAAGGAAGATCATGTTGAGTGTATAGTGGGATATTGAAGGAATTGTCCATTATGAAAAGTTAGACAACAATCAAACAATTACTGCTAATCTCTATTGTAATCAACTTCATTGTCTGAAAGCTGCTTTAAACAGAAAGTGACCCTGCTTAGTCAAAAGAAAGGGTGTTATCTTTCACCATGATAATGCTCATCCTCACTCAGCTCAACTGACCAAAGATCTCTTGCAAAAGCTTGGTTGGGAAATATTGCTTCATCCTCCATATTCTCCAGACTTTGCTCCTTCTAATTATCACTTGTTTCGGGGACGACAGAACCATTTGAATGGTGTTAGGTTGACATCAAGAGAAGAGGTTGAAAATGAGTTGAATTTCTATTTTGCATCAAAACCTAAACAAATTTACAAGCATGGCATTTATTTTCTTGTTGACAGATAGAATGAAGTTCTAGAG
Organism: Octopus bimaculoides; assembly: GCF_001194135.2. Classification (NCBI taxonomy): domain Eukaryota; kingdom Metazoa; phylum Mollusca; class Cephalopoda; order Octopoda; family Octopodidae; genus Octopus; species Octopus bimaculoides. The sequence goes on along the minus strand of NC_068983.1, from coordinate 141,532,597 downwards.
CGCAATGGAAATTATGTTAACGAATAAATATTGTCTTAACCATGGGCTTTTTAATTTTTAACAAAGACTTTAAAATTGGCCATTACCTTTGCACCAACCTGATATATATAAATATATATGTATATGTATGTGTGTATATATATACATATATATATATATATATATATATATATATATATATATATATATCTACTAGCTTAAAAGCCACACTCTGTGCAGACTTTTTAGCTAGCTCCTGCAGAGGGCAAATTAAGCCTGCAGCCCAAAACTAAAGGGAGTTAAATAGCATGACTATATAATACATCTATAATGACTTATAATTTATTATTAACAATATTAATAATAATAATAATAAGAGCTGTAGAAGTAGCAATACTTGGGAGAGGGATGATTATAACAGTAATAAACATACTTAAGGTAACCTGATGCTAGCATTAATGCAATTACTCACCATTTAAGGATGGTCTATGTCTGCACACTGCTACAATTCCTTGCACAGTTAGTCAATTCGTTTTTAACCAGCAGAGTTGGAACAATGACAACATTACGTGTATGATAGATTTTGGCTGGACTCGTATCTGAACAATGCAGTTGACTCCACCCTGAAGATGCAGCAATTAACAATAAATTCATGTAAAGAAGCAAAATTTGCAGTGTGTGTTAATTGCTGCAGAAACATGTATAGGTGCAGAAATGAGAAGAAGTAATTAACTACTGACTAAAACTGAATATAAATCTCTGTTCTCCTTTATTATAAATTCATTATTTTCTCTATCCATATGTGTCTCTATAGAGACATATGGATTTACCAATGTAACGATAGACTGAGGTTAGTAAATCAAACTAATTGGAGTTTTTTATACACTCACTGAGATTAGCCAGCATTAATAACTGGTAAAAGCGACTACAGTAGCCATTTGGATTCTACATCCCTACCAACTCGAATTTATAACCAAAATTTAAATATATATATATATATATATATATATGTGTGTGTGTGTGTGTGTGTGTAAAAATTAATACTTCCTTCTCCAAGCTTAGATTCGAAACTGAATCTAAGAATTCTCGGTCATCAAAACCACCACGATCAACAGGCACGAAAAATGGTTTTCAATATTCCAATTATTATTTTATTCTGTTACTTGTCCTTTGACTGCAGCCATGCTGGACCACTCCCTTGAATGAGTCTTTTTAGTCAAACATGTCAACCCCATTACTTATTTGTGAGCCTAGTACTTATTCTATCTGTCTCTTTTGCCAAACCACTAAGTTTGGGAATTATATTTTAAATATTATAAAATCATCTTTCTGTTAATGTTCTTTGTTTTGAATAATTAAATGAATCAAATTTATAACATCCTGATAATTTTATATTCAGGTAATTATCCAACAACTTTACATGAAACCAAGGTTTATTTGTTAGAAGATTCATTTTGTAAGAAATATTATTCACGTATTGGTAATACTACATTTTGTGCCAATCATAGAGAAGATAACCAACCAACTTGCTATGTAAGTTAACTATTCATTTATGCAGTTTGTACTAAATATTGGTTTACATAATTCCTTACAGACTTTTTTTTATTGTACAAAATGTAGAGTTGTTATTGTTTAGTAGGAATGATGTGACATGATCAGAGAAATTTAATCTCTAACCATACCATCATCAATGTATCCAGGGCAATGCTACCTTATGTCTCTATTCTTTTTCGTATCATTTATGACTAAGTACCCATAAATAAATGCCTTTGCTGGCTTGAAGAAAAGTGGAGAGACGACTAGGCTGAATATGATATGACAATGCAAAATCATAACTTTTAAGAGCAATTGAGTGAAAACAACTCGGTGGGGCTTATGTGTAGTTACATGAAACAAGAAGGGCATCCCAATGTGGTCAATAAACCTGTTAAAATTAGTTACAGGATCATCCTCAATTCACATCTTATCTGCTTAAATAAATGGAAGGACATAATAACAATGCTTTAATCTTAAATTTGTTATGTCTAAATAGAAGACAAAATGGTCAATATTGGCATGTCTTTCATGTTAGGGGCCTTTGATGAGGTTTGAACATCAACTAAGAATAAATCATTTGAAAAAGTAAATCAATTGGATATCCAGGTATGGTCAGATGAATCCTGGAAACATCTGCACTAGTTTGGATGCTTGTAGATGTTCCAGAACTGAGTGACATGATAATGTGAAGGGAAGTGTCATTGAAATAGAAGAGAAAGGTCAATGCTGTATGTGTGTGAAGTTTACTTTGATTTGTTGGAGTGTGTCAGTGCTAATAAATTTGGATCAGCAGAAAGGGATATGGAAATAAGAATGGCTCAGTATCTGAATGAATGAAAAGAGTTAGTGAGCCCTAATGCAAAGAATAAAACAAAATGAAGACTGTCATGGGGGCTTGCAGAAGAAAAGGGAAAATAACATTAGTGCCTAGTAATTTCATTGAATATAGTGACTAAATCAACATTAGCATACCACAAACTTTTCCAATATTCATATACATATGTCTATAGACGTAGGCAGTAATGGACTTTTTCCATTCAATATGGTAACAAGCCCCATTGTGTAAAACCAAGTCAAGAGGAATCAGTTTAGTTTTATTCAGTCAAATTCCTTTGAATGACATATGCTTGAATTTTAAAAGAAGGGATTTTAAGCAGACTATAGTTACATTAGTATTGCTCTGTCTTACACTGTTTCTTTTATCTGATTTATTAGCTTGTCAAAAATATCAAAGAACTACTATTGGAACAAAAACTGAAATAACCATAGCATGGAACGTTATGATTGCATCTTTTTAACGAGTTCTCTTAATACTTGTATTTCATTATGCAGTTATGGCTCAGTGTTACAATGATATTTAATTACTCTTTTTACACTCACATAGGTCGACAGTGGAGGCCCATTAGCATGCCGTGATACATATGGTAACTGGGTAGTATATGGTATTACCAGCTTTGGTAAGTACGAATGTACTGGACCTGACTCATCTCCAGCAGCATTTACTGATGTCTCTAAATTGGTGATGTGGATTGAAAAAAATGCATAAAAATTGCATATAGTCTGTTTTTTGACAATGTTCAAGGTTATTGAGTACTTCAATGTAAACTGACTTTATTAATTGCTTATTATTAATTATTTATTAACGTAGAATTATTCTACAATTAATAATCATCTAATCTAACTTGATGATTTAGACTTCCGGCGGATTTCATGTCTACTTATTTTTCTTTTGTTTTCGTTATCAATGTTTTGTAAAGTTTGAATTATAAATGTAATCATGAACAACTTTAGCTTAAACTTTAAGATATTTATTGTTTAATTAAACATTAATTTTCCAGGCAATACTACCAATCATATTCTTGTCTTGGGTGCTCCACACTCTGGTAGTTTCTTAGGGATGCTGTAATGGCATATAGTATGTTTTGAGCATTTTTAGACCTGGCAAAACCCAACTCACTTCAAGTCTGGTGAATGTTAATCTCTTTTAGAAGAAAGGAAAATATCAGACATACAGAATGAAGGAGCAAAAGAAAGAGAATAATCTACTTCATTATAGAACTGATACATTATTTCTTGAACCTCAAATGATAAAGTTAATGACAATGGGATTTGAACTCACAGTGTAGAGAACTGGAAAATTATTGTTCAATAATCTATCTGTCACTCTAATGACCCTGCCAAATTTACCGCTTCCATTATATGCATTGCAACAGGTGAAAGAAATAACAATTTTGTTCATTATGTTTATGCATAAAATTTCATTTGCATATATAAAAGAATTTATTGTAAAATAATTTTAGATTTAGAAAGAAACTCAAGCTGGTATGAGAGTACAATGTACCTTCCTCAAAATGCAGTCAACTTGTCAGCTGTCTTACAACTATGCTAATATTCAAGAAACAAAAATATATTAGATATTGAAGTTACATTCATTCAGTTACTTGTCATGTTCTTCCTTTTCTCTTGTGAGGTTTAACTTTAACTCAGCTAAATTTACCATAGATTGAATTTATTACATATATATTTTGATATACATATTTGCGTAATGTATGGTGCCTACATGTTGTTAACATTTGTATTCATTAAAATATTGTGAAATATTCTCAATGATCAGGGATTTTATAATTATATAATAAATTTTTTAATTTTGTAATTATATATATAAAAAGTGTGGTTATTGTTTCATTTTGATTGTGACATTGTATTAAAATTCTTTGTTCTTTCCTAAAATTTCAAGAAAATACACTTACAATGATACAGTGGATACAATTTTGAATTAAAAGACGTTAAATAATTATACTTTGAATGGTTACAGGATAAAGACAACGATGCTTCCCATTGCTGAATGGTTCATGGAGTAGAGCCAATCTATTTGAAAGCTATACTTATTACAGGAGTCAAGGATGATGTTGATGATGATGCAGTGAGGAGTTCAGCTCCTCCAATGAGAGTGCCCACCACTGCAAACTAGCAAAATAATTTGCACTCTCTCTGTTTTCTTGTAGCATTCTGTGTTACTTATTAATGAAATCTTTCGAGCGAGATCGTTGCCAGTGCCCCTGAACTGGTTCTTATGCGGAGCCGTCGTAGGATTTTCGAGCGAGATCGTTGTCGGTGCCCCTGGACTGGCTCATGTGCGGGCGACACATGAAATCTTTCGAGCGAGATCGTTGCCAGTGCCCCTGAACTGGCTCTTGTGCGGGGCCGTTGTAGGATTTTCGAGCGAGATCGTTGCCGGTGCCCCTGGACTGGCTCATGTGCGGGCGACAAATGAAATCTTTCGAGCGAGATCGTTGCCAGTGCCCCTG
>NC_068983.1:141525861-141527585 GCF_001194135.2 Octopus bimaculoides | reverse complement strand
GGATAAAGACAACGATGCTTCCCATTGCTGAATGGTTCATGGAGTAGAGCCAATCTATTTGAAAGCTATACTTATTACAGGAGTCAAGGATGATGTTGATGATGATGCAGTGAGGAGTTCAGCTCCTCCAATGAGAGTGCCCACCACTGCAAACTAGCAAAATAATTTGCACTCTCTCTGTTTTCTTGTAGCATTCTGTGTTACTTATTAATGAAATCTTTCGAGCGAGATCGTTGCCAGTGCCCCTGGACTGGCTCTTGTGCGGGTGGCACATGAAATGCACCATTTTGAGCGTGGCCGTTGTCAGTACCGCCTGACTGGCCTTCGTGCGGGTGACACGTAAAAGCACCCACTACACACTCTGAGTGGTTGGCGTTAGGAAGGGCATCCAGCTGTAGAAACTCTGCCAAATCAGATTGGAGCCTGGTGTAGCCATCTGGTTTCACCAGTCCTCGGTCAAATCGTCCAACCCATGCTAGCATGGAAGGCGGACGTTAAACGATGATGATGATGATGATGAAGTGGACTTGGTCATTTGTTGTACAACAATAATGACACCATATGAACAATTATTCATGAGGTGGCTGCAGTTAATTTTTAGATTTTCCCCAAGTTATGCAATTTATAGTTGAAAGAGATGTTTGATGGAACACATTTCTTAAAAAAAAAAAACGTTTATTTTCAGCATTTGATAAAATCTATTAACCTTTTTGCTACTATATTTCTGTTGAAAAGTTTTCCCTTTTGTTTCACTTAAATTTGAAAATAATGAAGGATTTAATAAAATATCTTTTATAAAGCTGGTGTTTAAAACATACCTTGATATGAAATTTTGAAGGAAGATTTAACTTGAAATCAATTTAGAACAAAGTTTTTATTATACAACCAAAGTCAGTCTTAGATGGTTTGGTATCAAAAGGGCTAATCTTTTGGTATCAAAAGGGCTAATCTTCCCCATCAGATACACATTCATACAATAAGCTCTGCAAAATCGTTCAATATAGGCTTAAAGAAATTCTTGAGAAAGTAATTTTTATAGCTCTAGTCTAGACATTTCAGCTAGTCTTACAAGTGGAGCAAGATAGGACAAGTAATGGGACATATTGACACTCATTAAGAGTTATGAAACGTATTATGTTGGAAAAATTCAGTTTTCATTTCCAGTAAAGTATTTTATCAGATAACTTCAACCAGGCATGACTGTCACATTGGTTTGTTGCATATAAATGTGGTTTATTTGCCCTGCTGACAATTTCCTTTCCCACTGTTTCATGGAAGAAGCAGAATGAATACACTGTCCTCATGTCCATGTGTACATATATCAGCATCATCTGGGTTTGTGAATTTGAAGTGTACAAAATCTTGGGCCCATGAACATAATCTCTGCAGCTGAAGATTATTTGCATTATTGTTTGTTTGAAGCTTGTTCAGCATCACATGATTCTTCTTCAACAAATGCAGTATCCAGGGAAATGTCATCCTCTTTGCTACAATCTTTTCTACTTTAGGCAGAAGGCATGACATTTTTGGGAAGGGGGCCAATTGATTAGATCTACCCCAGTATGCAACTGGTACTTAATTTATCAACCCTGAAAGGATAAAAGGCAAAGTCGACATTGGCAGAATTTGAACTGAGAGCATAAAGACAGACGAAATACTGCTAAGCATTTTGCCAGGCATGCCAACGTTTCTTATTTCTTTATTGCCCACAGGGGGGGGGGGGG
>NC_068983.1:141523612-141525013 GCF_001194135.2 Octopus bimaculoides | reverse complement strand
ATATATATATATATATATATATATATATATATATATATACATACATACATATATATGTTTGTATGTATGCATGCATGTATATGTGCGTGTGTGTCTTTGTGCGCTTGTTATCTGCATTAAATGAGATGGAACACTGAATATGCAGTACTAATCTCGCTAGTATACAAGAAAAATATCATTTACATATGTAACATAGTTACTAGTGAAAAATGAAAAATAGATTGTTTGGAGAACATTTAAATCATAACAACTACGGCAATATAAAATTAAAGGGTCAGAAACTTATCAATATTTATGCAACTTATGTTGTTTGCTACGAATCGATAGTTATCATACTGTCTTTATAAAGTAGTACAGGAACGCTAGCTATTAAACTTTAGACACATAGCAACAACACACAGTCGTGAGTGAGTTAAGGTGGATATAGCAACCAAACCTTCAAGCGAAATATTGCCGTCGCGTAAATGACTTAGTGTCAAAATTAGTGATATTCAAGGGGAAAAAAAGAAAAGAAAAGAAAAAGCGTATCAGTGTGGCTCTAAATCATTTTATCATATGAAGTATAATCAAGATCTAAGCAAAAACACAAGTAACAATAAAAATAATAAAACCGAAATTTCAATGCTAATATATTTTATTTGTATGGAAAATTGAACATTTATAATATCAATGCGTTATATATATATATATGTATGTATGTATGTATGTATGTATGTATGTATGTATGTATGTATGTATGTATGTATGCATGTATGTATGTATACCCCTGTTTGTGTTATCTGAAACCGGTGTGTGTATGTGTATATGTTATATTGTACCATTGCACTTCACAAATCATGGTCAGTGAATACGCTCGTTTCTCAAAAAACGTCAGAATTCATTCCTTGCCTATCTCAGGTACTTTAATCCAAAGTGACTGCAAATAGAAAAAATAATATTTATACATTTATGTATCATATATCTGCAACGTTTCAGGTCTTTGATAGGGTCTTCAGTTTATTAAAACTGACGTTACATCACTCTCTCTCTCTCACACAGACACATATATGAATGTATGTATATCTATCTATCTATCTATCTATCTATCTATCTATCTATCTATCTATCTATCTATATATACACACATATATACACACATATATACATACACATATATATATACACACACATATATACACACACATATATATATACACATATATACATATACACATGTATACATACATATATCCATATATATATATATTTGCTTATATATATACATATATATATACATATATATGTATATATATGTATCTCTCTCTCTCTATATATATACACACACATATATACATATATATATGATGGAGGTATGTTGGATTATTCATATGGCTGTTTTTGCATATGTGGAATAGTATCATA